>NC_065529.1:48313214-48440178 GCF_006386435.1 Epinephelus moara | reverse complement strand
TTTTACCCAGTGTTTTGGAGAAATTTGAGTTTTCCAATTGTTATATCCTTGTCTGTTTTTCCTCTGTCTTTTTGTGTGTTTTTACCTATTTGGCTGTCTGCTCTTTCCCTTGATCGTTTCTTATTGTAATTGATTCTGTAAAGTGTATTGAGACCATGTTTCTACCATGGTGATTTTACACTCTAAATAAACTGAACTGAACTGAACACTGCTTTTGGATCCTTCAATTCACCTGGGCCCCAAACAGCCATAGATTTCTGTTGATGTTTAGATATGAAAAATATTGAATTACTGCTCTAGCATATTGTACAGTGAGATAACAAACAAAAGGCCCTCAAAGCACCTAAAGTGCACTCACACACAGACAGAGACTCTTTGCTTTATAGTTAGATTGTGCTTTACATATAGTATTGTGCTTGCTGCATAGCTGTGCATCAGTGTGTTAGTGGAACTATCAGTGTTTTAGTGGAACTATTTTCTACCAAAGAAAGTTTCTCCAGATAACGGAGATGTAAAATTTTAGTCCAGAGTTTTAAAATGATAGATATACCTTCTCTGGAGAGGCGTGAGATGTGCTCTCCCACCTCCTGGATGCTCCAGCGTTTCAGATACACTGACAGCTGGAAGAGGGTGACTCTCTCTGGGCTGCAGACCTGCCGAGGGCTGGGCACCACCCGACAGGCCATCTGCACCTGCTGCAGGAGCTGAGAAAACACTGCAGAGGAAAGAGAGAGAAAGGTTTTCAGCTCAGTCAGCAATGGAAAAGCAAATGAAAGCAACATTAAACCCTGGTAGCCAACGAGATATGCTAACGACAAGTATGTACCCTCCCCCCATACAAAAACGAGCGAATAAATAAAAGGCGACACAATAAATAATCATCAAGAATCCAACAATGTGTGAAAGAAAGTTGGAATGAAGTGTGCATGTACTACGTCACCTTTTTCTGACTGGCCGGGCTGCTTCGCCTTCACCTTGTGGGTGTAACGTTTCCGTAATGACCTGGAGAAGCTATCGGAGAGGCAACAGAAAAGAGAGCTGCTGTCGTTGACACACTCCTCCCAGAACAACAGCACATCCCTTGTTCTCTGGGCCTTCGGCAGGACTGAAGGTGAAGAGGAGGAGAATCAAAGTCTTATATGCACCTTCATTTACCCATCTTTGAGAACCAGAAGATGCTGAACATGAACAAAACAGAGGACTTCCTCAATCATATGAATCAAAAGAATAAAATGAAGTCTCTAAAAGACAAGATAAAACAAATCTTCCACTAACTGTCTCTAGCAGAGAGGCTGTCGTTTTTTTCCAGCAGCAGACAGCTGATTCTGTCCAAGACTTCAGCTTGGAGAGCCATTTCCTCCAGCAGGTCCCTCCTAGATGGGCTGAAATCGGTTGTTCTTATCATCTGAGAAAACGTGAACATTTGACAAGCAAGTTTTAGGTGGGGGGCAGCCAGATGAGGGGCAGCAAGACAGAAAAGATGTAAACACTGATCCAAAAACTTCATTAGTATGGATATAGCTCTTAGAAACAGTCTGTACCTGGAGCAGGATGCAGCATATATCCAGGTGAGTCTCGAGAGCCTGGTCAACACCAAAATCTCCAGAAGTCAGAGGGCTGATGACCAACTCCTCCTCAGAAGTCGATTGGCTGTTCTTGGAGAGTATGCCGGGACTCCTCAGAGCGCTCTGCTGCAAAGAACTGATGCTGATGGATGAGGACGAAAAGGAGAGGTGAGTTGTTTCACATCAAGTCATTGCTGAGTGTTTGATCGATGGGTCTGTGAACTCACCCACTGTCCTTTAGTCTCAGGCTGCCCAAACAGGAAGTGTCATCGTCTATGTTGAAGTCATTTGACAGAAAGTCAAAGCTGCCGAGGACTTCCTCCACAGCCAGAGTTTCCTCTGATGACGAGCTTTTCAGCAGAGAGAGGTCGTTCTGTGGGTGAACACACGCATACATTCTTAAAGATAAAGATCATTTACAGGTGTGTGTGTGTGTATGTATAAGTACACACAGATACCTTCAGTATAGTTGCCAGGTGCAGTATCTGGTGGTCCAGGGTTCTCAGCTCCTTCTCGGAGCAGCTCTGGTTCTGTAACATCTTCTCCAGCTCTGCGATCAGGGCTCCCAGTTTTACGGCCTGGGCCCTCCGCAGGGCACTGCTCACCACCGACCTCCCTGGAGTCGGAGCAGCAGTTGTGGGCGAGGAAGGGGTGACGTCTGTGGGCTGAGTCGGGGATGTAGGCGAGGGAGGGGCAGAATATGACTGAGATTCTGGAGAGTCCTGAAACAAAGATGGGAAATACTGAGTTTAAATTATGGAACTGAAGATATGTTATATTGCTATGGCCTGAACACATGCTGTGTTTTTGCATCCTCAAATCCATTGTTGTCAATGTAGGCGGGCTCAAAAGTGAGAGCGATGCTGTCGTGGCACTTAAGTGTACCAAGGTGCCTCTTTTCAGGGTGTGATGGCTGCACCCTGGGATAAACAAAGTTCCACCTTTGGAGCGCAGCAGCACACACCGCGTGTCATATGATGGGGAAAAAACAATCACAGCTTTCAGATATCTTTCCTTTTTTCAGTTAATATCAGTCTATGGTAAATATGGAGAAGTTCATCATTTTAGTTGCTGTATAAGCTGTATGAGGGAATTTCCTCAAGTTTGGCACAAACTTACACTTGGACTCAATGATGACTTAAATTTGGTGGTCAAAATTCAAGGTCACTGTGATCTTGCGTCTGTTTTAGTCTTGTAAACACAATATCTCAAAAACACCTTGAGAGAATTTTCTCACATTTGGCACAAATGTCCACTTGGCCTGATTTAGAATTTTGTGGTCAAAGGTCAAGGACACTGTGACCTCATTCGTTTCATTCTCGTGAGTGTGATATCTCAAGAATGCCTCGAGGGAATTTCCTCAAATTTGGCACAGACTTCTACTTGGACTCAACGATGAATGGATTAGAATTTGTTGGTCAAAGGTCAAAGTCACTGTGACCTTACAAAACATGTTTGTTGCAAAATTGCTACAAGATGGCAGTTCTAGTTTGCACCAGGATTTCAGTGCAGTGTTGAATACAGCTTCACGTTGAATGATTTAAGTGGATCCTTCAGGTGAATTTTACCTGATCACTGATGGTGTCCTGTCCCAGTACTGCACTGTGTGTCTCAGGGTCTGGTTCTCCAGCTGTGTTCTTTCTGAGGATGTCAGGAGTGCTCGACCTGTATTACAGACACATCTTTATACGTTTGATAATAGTACTTGAGAAAAATACAGTAGAGGATTTAGCATGCTGACATATAAAAGGTGGACACAGATATTATGGGGATACATGGTTTTGGCAGGACAACAATGCTTTATTTCTTGGCAGCACTTAAAAACGATTAAAATAAATGAGGCATTATTTGCTCTTGGGTTCATCCTCACCTCTGGAGAGCCAGCAGGGATCCTGTTTTACTCTCTGCTGGTGATGAGGAAGAATCTAACACACTCCCCCACTCCTCCTCTCCATCCTTCTCATCCATCCTCTCCCTCCTTTGCGCCTCCTCTGTAGAGACCTCCAGGGATTCTTCCTCCCCGAGGGACAGCTGAGTCTGGCTTCCTCCCAGACTGGTGCCTTGACTGTGACTGGAGGGGTAGCTGTGAGTCCTTGTGAGACTGGAAGAATTGATTTTCATACATACCATAACATCATGGTGATACAAAATACGCATCAATCCAGGCTGATATCTTTCTAATTAAACTCCATATTGTCCTCTTGTAATTGAAATCCATTGCCATACAGCAACACAGAAGTTATAGTTTAAGGCTTTCCAACCTACGCTACATACCTGTAGGGGCTTCGAGGGCTGTGGTTAGGTGTGATGGCGGTGTGTGAGGGGTTGGACAGGTAGCTTAGCAGAGACACACCTCCTCTGTTATTTCGACTTTTAGACACCAGAGACGGGAGGGAGCCTTCTCGATCGTGCAGCTCACGCATCATCGACTGCAGAAGATGGAGAATACCCACATATCAATGTAAATATCACACTTGAAAGGGTAAACCTGGACCTTATTGGCAATTTTTTGTGTCTAAGTGACTAATGGGAACAAACTTTTTGAAATTGCTCCCGTATTGAGCACGAGCGCTGCGTTTGACGATTGCAAAACAGGCTGCAATGTAACCACTTGGGACATTTGTGCACCGTCAGTGTACGTCAAATTGTTATTCTAAGTGTCTGACAACATTTAGAAGGATTCCTACAGAGATAGACCTTTTTGTTAATGAGTGAGATCCTTTTTGCTTAATCAGAAACAATCTGAAATCACTATCGCCAAACCCACCAGACTCTGTTTGAAAAACTGTAATTTTGTCATCGTAAAACACACAAGTAAAACACGTTGATAGAAACAAAATAAAACTAACAAATCTGGCTTGGCTCATCTTTACCATGTTCCAACAATCAACTCTGGTATGGTTGAAATAAACTTAATTCACCCAGTTAGATGTAAAATATGTTGACTCTATACACGCTAAAACTGGTGTTTATTTAAATAGTGTTGTGGGTTTGTTAACAGCTGATTCTGGAAAAACAAAAAGGATCTTACGCTTAAATAAAAAGGTCTATCTCTGTAGGGATCATTTCCATAATGTTGTAAGGCTCTCATGATAATAAGCTGAGCCTGTCAGTGGCAAAAGAAAGCACTTCTAACGGATGCTCTTTGATGATGCACAAATGCCCAGAGTGGTTACATTGCAGTCTGTTTTGCAACTGTCGAACGCGAAGAAAAAAGCAAAAATCATGGGAAAATAGGCTTCAGGTAAATACTGAACTTACCCTTTAAAGCCCCTGTGGACTGTCTTACTGCCCACAGTGGCTGTGTTTGGGGGATGTTAATCTTTTTACACATTCACATTGTAAAGACTCTTTTTTTCATCAGAAATTGTCGCACGTCTAAAAGTAGAGTCATGCAGCTGTGGTGTCAAATGAAAGACAGGGCTGCAGGTAGTTTCTATCAGGTTTCTGTCTATCTGTACAGAAATGTACTTCCTTGCGTCGGACACTGTATATTTACGGATCTACAGACACCAGTCACATATATCATTACCTCTGCCAAGGAGGTTATGTTTTTGCCAGCGTTGGTCTGTTTGTCTATTTGTCTGCAAAATAACTCGAAAAGTTTTTAACGGATTTCGATGAAATTTTCAGGAAGGGTTGATAATGGGACAAGGAACAGATAATAAAATTTTGATGGTGATCGGTTGAAGCGAAGTGGATAAAATAATAAAATGATGGGAAATCTGAGCTGCTTGGCGGAGGTCTGCGCTCTCAGAGTGCTCTAGTTTATAAATAAGGGTTTGGTTAGGCAAGTAGTGGATATGACTAAGGTTAGGCACAGACGCAGAGACTGTTAGTGTGTAAATCCATCTGTATACTCACTATAAAGTATTTCTCAGTGAAGGACGGAGTGCTCGGTGCCGTCCAGCTGTAAACTGAACTCTTCCTGCTGGACACAGACTGCTTGCTGACAGACAGCGGCCTCATCTTCTCAGCACTGTCGAATGGACTGCAGGTGCAAATATACACAGACACACAGTACATATATAAGTAAAACGCACATTATACACATATATGCTGAATACTGCAGCTGTTCAACACATTTTGTCCCTTTGACAATAAACCAGCGAATATTACCATTCTTCAATATTTGCAGCTTGTCGTGTGACTGGGTTTCCAGACTTTTCCAAAGTTCTGATGCTTTTACAGACGTGAAATATTTCATGGTCATTTCCTTTACCTTTTTTCACTTTATGGTAATCCTCTTGACAGCATGGTGTGCGCATACTTTATGTGAAAAACCTAAACATCATGAAACATTTTAGTCACAGTCCATGTAAATCCATAGATTTTGTGCTTCTATGGATCACATCAGTGCAGTTTCACCTGCGACTTTATTTTTGTGTTTGTTTTATTTAGAGTAATTATCAGTGAGAACATTTAGGAGCGTTCAGTACACTTATGTGGGTGGTTGTCAGAGCGTGCATGCTCTTCATCAACAACATCCTGCTTTCATCTGTTGTAGACATTCACACCTCGGGGCTCTGCAGTGCAGCCACAGTCTTTTATTCATTACCACTAATTTTTTATTTTTTAAAGTCAGCTTCTCCCAGCAGTCTAAGATTTCATTGTTCCCACGGTCTTGTAATTTCTGGAAGAGTTAGGAAATTAGAAAAACTCTTTTCCAGGCCTGGAAATGGTTTGCAATTAACAGAATGTTTTGAATAGACATTGTTTGAATTATTGATTGAAATATGTTTTTAAAAATCCCCAAACATGTTAAACATCATGCAAAATACATTCCTAATATCACTACTTTAGATTCTCGTGCTGCGCTGTGTGACAGTTGAAACATCACTAGTATCACCTGATACACATAGTCCAGACCAACGTGTCACTCCCAAGGCTGGACCCCTTTTTGGAAAAAGAAACGGGTCAACACATCAGGAGAGAAACAGGGAAATGCCAAAAAGCTGTTGTGCAGCGCTTTAACCGAGGCTTTGGCTTTAAGATTTTAGGCACGTAACATACTGAATATTCACTGTGAGTATGGTAAATCACTAAATTAAGCTGGTGACAGTTTCTACTGATTGGTAGCTGTTTGAATGGGAGGTTGCTGCAGTACAGTCATACAATATAGCAGCATGAGACTGTTCTCTCCAACTAAATCTCAGCCTATAGATCAAACAGCTGGCTGTTAACAGGTCGGTATTTTACAGACAACACCAAACAATACCTGGTGATTCAATCAAATATTATATATGTGTCCATTGAAAAAATTACCACTAATACCTGGCTACTGTTTTGGGTCATTTATCCACTTGGGCGGGGGAATCCCGAAGGAACTGACAGCGATAAACTTGAATTTATTAGGGTATCGTGTAGGACTGTACCCGACTCAGAATTATATCTTTCAAAAAAGATTTGGCCGTTTATTCGACAATTCTTTTTTTTTTTTAAATATATAAAGTTTCAAAGGTTGAAGGGGGCTCAGCAGGACATTCATTGTGACAGTGGCATTGATGTAATATCGTAAACAAGCTAACGGTGCTAACTTGATCGGAAATGTGCAACAGCATTTTTTGCTGACACTAGGTGTCAAAAAAAAGCCAGAAACTATTATTCGTACTATTATTACTAATACTATTATTATTATTATTAGTCGTATTAAGTACCCGTGAGCTGTAAATTCAACACTTCTGAGCAGAAAAGAGAAGATATTGTTATCTTGGAGCCTTATGGTGGAAAGTTTCTCCTCCCATGTGCCACTGCATCACATCTACAGCTGTCTGCATCAAAGAGTAGCGTGAAAGTCAAGAGCACTCACTCTGTAGCCAAATCTAGGGACCAAACATCCCCAAAAGTACACTGCACAAAACAAAGACTACAACAAAAAAGCAACTGCTCGACTTAAAGCAATCTCAGTCGACTGAGGGGTCTCTGACTGACTATTCGAATCTCAGACTTTCAAGTGGCAGCTCTAGCATCGTGATCGCTCATGCAAGGTTGCAGAACAACAATTAGACATGTCCATAAAACAAAAGTTTGTATACAAGGAATAAACACATGCAAACTTGTCAAAACATAATCCAAACACCTGTCAAACTGCGTTAACATCAATATGATCTTTGGTTTTCTATCTCCCAAGACGGGGTGCAGACTTGATATTTTGCACAGAACCTGCCTATGCCTTTCTGCGCTATTGGTATAGGAGGCTAGTTGGTAGTGGGAATGTCTGATTCTCCACAAATGCCTGGGAGGTTCTTGTTTAATAATGTATGGTACTATCACTATATAAGCCCGAATCAGTTTAAACTACTTCAATAAAGTTGTGGAAAAGTTGTGGAAAAGTTTGAGAATTCATTGGTAAGACAGTGTGGGAAACCTGAGACTTAACTGACAAACTTCCATCTTCTTTTGCTGCCCACAGCTTTATTTGTGAGCACATGTTGGTCATCAGAATTTATATGTAGCAGAAACACTGATTGAAATCACTTCTCTGTGACTCATTTAGAGGCTCAGCAGGATTGTGTGTGGTGTGTGTTTGTGTACAGCCACAGCAGTCTTTTGTTTTGTTGTGTGTGAGTTCAGCAGATTCGTGTGTGTGAGTGTGTGTGTGATTTTCCTTCTCTCCATGGAGAATCCATGAAACGTCCTCCACCTGGCTTCTCTAAACCCTGAAATGTGATCTGTCATGGTGCAAGGGCACAGCAGAGAGAGAGATCTGTGTGTGTGTGTGTGTGTGTGTGTGTGTGTGTGTGTGTGTGTGTGTGTACTCTGTATTCATTGAGCTGCACGGCGACAGCTGGCTCAGGTTAGAGGTGCAGAGGAGACAGAGGCAGAGAAAGAAGAAAATAACAGCAGATTCTGCAGGACGGCTGGATGTGAATTTATAACAATCCAACACATGATTTGTTGTTGTTTACTCCCAATTATTTGTTGCTTGGCCTTGTTTTACTGCTGTGAACATGTGGCAAAGTAACAGTGAGAGACAACAAGAATGAAAAAGGAGAAGAAGCAAATGTTTCTCTCCCAGCAGTAATCGTCTGTCACCTCTTCATTCTCTCTTTCTCTTGTATGAGAGCAAAGAATCTGATGGTTTGTGGACCAGCTGCACTTGTCAGTCATGTAAATCATCACTTGATGAAATCCACACAGGCAGCAGAGCTACAGGACAGAACAAGGGGCCACAGACAAGAATTCAGAGAAAACAGTCTCGTATTATACGCTACAAATTTAATTTCCTTACACAGCTGTCCACACCTATTCCCCCGTCAGATCATCCAATTATTCTACTTTCCTTTTTGGGAATATAACTGATTTCACTTCTCTCCACTTCACCTTCCCATCAACCCCTGTACTCGGCGGAGGAAATACCTCTATGCCTGACGTCATGGCGATCTCTGCCACCACCTCATCTGTCATTTTTACATCAGGACATGCGTACAGAACACTTTCATGTACATCTAGGTCATTCATATATCTGTGTGTGTGTGTGTGTGTGTGTGTGTGTGTGTGTGTGTGTGTGTGTGTGTGTTCATACTTCCAGGTGACTTCCAGCTGCAGTTTGATGGTTCCCAGCTCCGTGATGTCCACCAACATCAGCTGCGGCCTCGCCACAAAGAAGTCTGCGCTCGCACACGTCACCATGCCAACCAGCAGCCAACCCAAACCCTTTGCCTCCGTCACCTGAGAGAAGAGATTTCATGGGTGAGATACCTGCTCACATGAACCAGATGTCTTGTACACAACTCAAGACAATGCACAGATAATGTAAAAGGAAAATTGTTTCTAATACAGGAAAAATACTCCAAAATGTACTCTGTGGTGACCTTAAATGTAGATATACCCATAATACTCGTCAGGTGGCGAAAGTTAAAAATCTCTGTCTGTCTGGGTGTCCTTCGCATATCTCGTGAACTGTTCATCAGATCTACTTTACACTGGGTGGGTGACCCAAGGACATACACTGTTGAATTTGGTGCAATTTGGACACGCAACACATTTAATATTAATAAACTCTGAATAAACAAGGACCAGCACAGCAGTGGTGACGGGGCTTCAGGGCTCTGTGGAAAATCGAGCAGTGTGTCAGTGTTTCTGACTGCAAGGAGATGTGACTTTGGTATGTTTGTCCATGCCATACTGACTCATACACTAATCACATACCACTAGCAAAATACCTCTGCTACTTGAATCCATACTTTAGTTAATAACTACGTTGATGATGTCAAAGCAAGCGACTAATACATCTATTAGGAAATGAATTCTGCTGCAAAGTGTATTTCACTGGTGTTTCGGACTGTGAGTAGCTGTGACTTGGGTGTTTTTCAGGGTTGGATTTAGTTATCTGGGGGCCCCAGGTAAACACTATCTTGCTTTACTTTTTGCTTTCTCTTGGTATTGGCTGTGATAGAAATACTCGACACTTTTTTTTTCACTGAAGTAAAACTATTAACTATTTATCTCAAAACTACCAATACTGCACAGCAAAAGTCCTGCATTCAAATTTTTACTCAAAGTGAAGAGAAAAAGAGGCATTATCATGACAAAGTACTTTGATGTAATTAATGATGTTCATGGTAGAGCTGTCAGTTCTAATATGATGCTGTATAGCTTAGTGAATAATAATGTGTCATATTCTAATTGTTATATTTCGTGAGTCAAATCTGAATCTGCGACATGCCGGTAACATGTCTCTGTCAGGTAAATAGTAATAGTGGTAGAAGTACAATGTTTCCTCCTAAGGAGAAGCAAAAGTACACAATAAGTAAGTAGTATACCACTGAGTTGCATATTTTCAAGTGCTTTGGGGGGCTTTTGTCAGTTGTTTAAAGGTACAATGAGCAACATATTCCAATATTTGTCATATCTAAACATCATAATAATTTTAAAGCTGTTTGTGGTGTGTTGCTCAGGACCTGAAGAAGCGCAGTGTCGAGTGTGAAGTTGTTTGTATGAGCGGTTCTCGAGAAAGCTGAAAGCACATGAGTAAACTTACTTTGTAAATTTCCACCGCTGCACAAAAGGAATTATGGGTATTCTGTTGTTGTTTTTTTACTATATTAGTAAAACAATGTCATCTATGATCATTAGCAAGTGCATGTACACACCTTTACATGTGTTTGTGTATATGTGTGTTCTCTGTGTGTGTTTGTGACCTTGATCTCAAAGTTGTGGTGTATGTGCGGGAGGAAGACCATCTCCTCTTCATCCCAGGCCTGCGTATCGTCTGATTCGATCCTCCCTCTGATCCTCCATCGCTGGCGGCCCAGCCGCACCACCACCTGGTCATGTGACATCATCGAGACATGACATCACTGCAGAGCTAGCTCTGGATCTGGCCACGTTTTTCATTAGTAAGTAAACGCTGTTGTAGTAAATGTTTGTCTGTTACTTTAAATAGAGAAGCTCACCTCGTATTGGTCTCCAGGGCAGAGTCGAGCAAAGCCGATCAGACCTACAAGTGAAAACACATGTTAAAAATATTTGGAAGATAAAATGTCACTGATAACTCTGAGAGTGTGTGTGTGTGCGTGTGTGTGTATACCTTTCATTTTGATATGTAGCTCTCCGAGGAGGATCTCTAACTCTCCCTCCATAACTGACATGTCCTGCAGAGAGGGGAAAATTAGGCAAGAGTGAAACCATTTGAAAAAGTAAATAAATCTTTGGCAGGGTTTTGTTAACAGTTCTTGTTTTTATTAGCTGAGCACTTTGATACTTTTCACCTTTTATTCTGTCCAAAGTGAGGTCACAGTTCGGGGTCATGTACTGAGCATAGACACCTGAGCTGTTAGGAGAGTTTTACCAACAAATTTCTTTGGCTTTTGGACTGAGAGATAGTCTCTCTTCTTACTCAACAACCTCACTGGCTGCATGTTCAATCTCATAAAGGGGAAAAGTGGTTTAAAGTAGTATTAGATTTGTAGCATTCATGCATAAACAAAGCAGTTTGAATGCTTGTTGTTGTTTTGTAATGTGTAACCGCTGTTCTGTGTGCACAAATTGTGTGTATGTTGTGATTTTTGTTTGTGCACAGGTTTGACTTGAAAAGGAGATTTTGGTCTTCATATAACTATCCTTACCTTTTGAATAAATAAATAGATAAAATGTAGGGGAGATGATGAAGAGCTTCAGTAATTTTCTGGACAGATTGCTGACTTAGTGCTGTTTTTGTTTTTTGGGCTCTCAGCTTGTTGAGCCTGAGAATTTCTCAGCAGATACTGAACAGAAATCAGAAGTTCATTTTGTTTTCTGCAGTTTTGCTTTAACTTTAATAATATACTGTGGCAACGTCCATACAAACATGCAACACAAAGTGCTTTATATAACATTATTAAAACAACACAGACTAAACAGATGAATAAAATAAAAACGAAAGTAAACAGCATTGCTCTACTATTTTAGATCCACACACGGGAAACGTTCTCAGATGACAGGACATGTGGTCGATAAAGAGAAATAAGCAGAATGAAGTCCAACATGCTGATCTCCCAGGGTAAAAATAATGCAAAATTCCCATTATTGAAGACATTAAGATGAATGTTGTCCTTCTTAAATCACAGCGACTAACTTTCATGAGTCAAATAAATCGTATTTTAGTAATGGATTCCTGACAGAGAACTTGAGTTTACTCCAAAGAGCAGCAGATGAAGCAGCATGTGCGGAGCAGAACTGGCGTCTCCTGTGTGGGCCAATGTCACGGCTGTTTGTCACACACTGCAGACCAAACTCATGCTTGAGTCCAAAACTGAGAACTAAACGGCCAATTTATGACTCTTCAAGAGGTTGTAACACCTAAATATGCTTATTAACAGCCTGTCTAAATACAGGGTGAGGCCACATTCAAACACAGGTGGTAAATACATCGAAAACAGGTCCATTCAGAAGAATGTGTGTCAGAATTTACATGTAAACACTGATTTAAAAGTTCAAGAAACAGTGCCTCTTATGACCTGGCAAGAGATCTTACCATTCATGGAAGTGTTCATATTTTACACTGACTCAATTCATCTCCACTCTGATATACAGTGATCAATGGCAGTGTAATTTTGGGGTCATTGGGCAAAAATCCCATGGCAGACTTTGAGCATATCGTAAATAAGATGGACTGAGAGAAAACTAGATTTCTGCACCTTCTTTTAGCTCTGTTTTCAGGCTTTAGAGAATCTAGCCTATGATGGGAGACTTTGGCCAATCACAGGTCATTTCAGAGAGAGGGCGTTCCTTTTGGCTGTTCTACAAATGCAGATGTGTTTGCACGTCCCTTCAGTAAAAGAAGACGTGTTAATATCAGCAGAGTGATTCAGAGATGGACAGAAGATGTTGCTAATAGTTAAGCTTTATGCTAACCAGAGCCAAAGGCTCACAGCTGCAGTTTCAAGTTAATGTTTAGCAGCTAACGTTAGCAAGAACTCCAAAGCACAGAGTGTTCTCCACCGGGCAGAGTGGGCAGCAGCTCTGGAAAAGGACCACCAGTCGGCAGCCACAGCAACTGGAATCCAGCAGCTTCAACTCCCTGCCAGTTCAGCAAACTTTCTTTTGCTGCCATTACACAAACTGCCATGACTCCTGGCGCAGTGCACAGTGGTGGAGAGTGAGGCGAGGGGACCATGAGGTGGCAAGCTAGCTAATTCTTGTCTAATTTTTACCAGTATGGTAAACATTGGGTTACTATATGAAGCATGTGCATATGCCCGTCCTCGTCTGGTGGGAGGGGCTTAAGAAGGAGAGGGAAGAGCTGCAGGAGGAGAGTGTCTTTTCACATTCAGCTGTGTTTTTTTTTTTGCCGTTTGCATTTTTCTGCCAACCCCAGCTTTCAGTGGAATTAGTAATACCAGTGTAGAAATACTCTGCTCAAAGTAAAACGCCTGCATTCAAATGTTACTTAAGTAAAAGTACAAAAGTATGAGCATCAAAATATACTCAGAGTACAAAAGTAAACATGCTCATTATGCAGAATGGCTCATTTCAGAATAATGTATGTCATATTAATGGATTGTAGTTATTGATGTATTAATCTGTTCATCACTTTAATGTTGCAGCAGGGGAAGGTTTGTATCACTTTATATAGTGCTGCTGAGTGTCAATGATGAACCAATAACAAGGCATCATAATCTGTTGATGATATTTTATGTTGTTAATATGAATCTGAAAAGTAAAGTTATCAAATATATTGGAGTAAAACGTTCAGTATTTCCCTCTCTGATGTGGTGGATTCAAAGTATCAAGTAGCAGAAAATGGAACTACTCAAGCAAAGCACATGTACCTCAAATAATATTTAAGTACAGTACTTAAGGAAATGTACTTAGTTACTTTCCATTGCAGCTGATTTTTAACTCCTACAACCCACTTAAACATCAGCAGGTTTCTTCCTGAACCTAAAAAAACTTCATGTGACGTATTCCAAACACATGTTTGTGGGGCTTTTTCCAAGAACCACATCCCCAATGGTGCTTCCAGGGACGAGCCCCTGTATGTATACATGCAGTGTCAGTATGTGTGTGGTCGTAGAGACATACACAGACTCCAGTGTTACAGGCAGAGGTGCTGACCTCCCTCTGACAGGCCCAGCGATCATCCTGTTTGGTCATGAAGCTCATTCCCTCTGAATGAAAGTGTGACAAAGTGAGTTCTGTGCGCATGTAGCTGAGATTACGTATGTCTGTGTGTGAGAGTCAGTGGGGGAATGTAACTAAGTACATTTTTTGAGTACTGTATTTAAGTACAATTTTGAGGTACTTGTATTTGCATTTTTTGCTACTTTACACTTCTATTCCACCACAATTCACAGGCAAGAGATTAGAATCAGATTCATAATATAAAATGAAGTCGAGTAACAAATGTTTATGTATTACGATAGATAAAGACTTTATTGATCCCAGGGAAGAAATTTAAAATCCACCCAGCACTATGTAAATCAGTAGCTGCAACATTCTGATGAGCACTCACTCTAAAAAGATGATTCATAGGATTAATGGATAACTCTTAAAATAAAGATGTTTTTCAGCATAGAAAATTACGTTTGTTTCAACAGTTGACAACTTATTTTAGGAAGTTTATCAGAATCGAAAATATTTTTGACATTGTTGAGTAGGATGGAATTAAAATAAATAAGTTAGAATATCTTAAATAAAACAGTTTGACCAGTAAATATCACTACAACTTCTGTATAAATATTACGCTGTTTCAGTTTAAGTAAGCCTCTCGAGGTCAAAGCAAATCTTGTTGGTTGTACTAAACTGAGTGAGTTTGTCAGATTTAAGAAAGACTCATAGGACTGACTGAATAATGCCAGAGTTAGAACTACTTAAAGAGATGCATGCAAATAGTTGAACCTGTGAATTAATTTTTAGAGTGCATTAATGCATCAATCATTATAATCCAATAATATTATAAACATTATTCTGAAGTGGTCGATTTTACATAATGAGTTCTTTTACTTTTGGTATTTTTAAGCCCTTTTTGTTTGCAGGAACTCTCCCCAGGGACAAGGAACCTTTTGAGGAACATCATCATTGTTTTTGTAAAGTTGCATGCAAAAACGACGTGTAAAACAGCCATCCCTTTTTTTAATTCACTAGCGGACTAATTTGTCTGATCTTTGCGGGTCTTAATACTGCAGTGGAAACACAGACAATGGGCTGAAGGAACCACTTGAAATGAAATTCCTGTTACTGTTGGTGACAACATGGCTGAAGTTTGTTTTAATGTGCATACTTTTAGTTAAGTAAAAGATGTGAGCACTGAAAGAAAGACAAGAAATGAGAATAAAACCTATTTGAGTAGAGGGGAGGAAACAGGCAACAAATAGATGTGACTATGAGGATGAAACTGTTAGATGGGTCTGAGGAAGGAATAATAAATGTACTGCACCACCATGTGACAGACAGATGGACAGACAGACAGAGGGTATGAATGAGTCTTCAGTTGTCTGTTAATGTCCCCTAACATGCGGCTGCAAACAGAAAAATCACTGTGGGACCATCACTCACACACCAGATGATTTGGTTTGGCAGCGTCACGACCATTAGTGGCGAGTGTTGGCCCTCTGCTTTGTGGAGATGATGGATAAGTGGCAGCCACTTTTGGCCCCGAGTACGTTTCAATTACAGCCCTCTTATCAACTCCCTCTGTGATCATTTCATACACAAGAATCTTTTCTTTCTGCGGTGATGAAATTTTGTAGTATCACTAAAATCTAACCATTTTTAGAAGCATTTATTCTCTGTGAATAAAAATATTTATTCAGCTTCCACCATGCTGCATTCGTACACAACAAATACAGTATTTTCTGTGTGATCATTAGTAACATTTTTTAATCCAGTCAAGTAGTTGTCTAGATTTTTGTCTGCCAAATGTGTTTGGTTTTGCATCCAATTTTAAAGTGGCTGCAGCCTAATTTACACAGTATTACTATAATGCATTTTTTGAAAAGAATAATATGTGAAAAATGTTTGCCAGCATTTTTTTTAAACTTTTGCTAGTGCAGAAAACTAATCCAAAAAACCATCCAAAACTAATCACTTTTTTTTTTTTTTTAAGGCATCCATATTTTATAAAATTAAACTGAAAGTAATACTGTTTCAGGTTAAAGGGAAATATTTAATTAAGCAAATATAGAGTGCCAGTTTGCATATTTCCATTTGTTTTAATATCAATATCATTATTTTGGTGTGTTTCTCTTGTTAATGACTGTCAGGTTGTTTATTAAAGTAAAGTAGTTTCACTTATTTACAGTTTTTAAAGCCAACCCCAAAGTGCCAAAAACGCCTCTAATGGTCACTTTAGGCTGGTTCCAAGAGCGAGTCAATCTCCATAGACCCTCATGTTAAAATGCTCATCAGAAATAAACATGTTTATGGGGCGTCGGTGGCTTAGTGGTAGAGCAGGCGCCCCATGTACAAGGCTGTTGCCGCAGCGGCCCGGGTTCGAGTCTAGCCTGTGGCCCTTTGCTGCATGTCATCCCCTCTCTCTCTCTCTCTCTCTCCCCCCTTCACACTTAACTGTCCTGTCCATTAAAGGCAAAAAAAAATATTAAAAAAGAAATAAACATGTTTACAGCTTGGTACCAAAAACTGTTTTGGCCTCGACAGCTAATTTCATGACAACTCTACAGGGGGTGAATTTTAGTACAACCCCAGATTCACAGAGTATAAGTGTAGCCGTAGCTGCCACTATTTCAGTGTGTTTTCAGTTGAAAAAGTCTTGCTCAATGCTTTGTTGTACTAAAGGACCCTTCAGGGAGTCAAATGTTTAGTTTTAATGGTTTTAAGCCTGTTTTTTGCTGGAGTAAATTTAGCAATAGCATTATCACAGTTAACCATAGCTGTAAATGCACTGCGCTAACCAACCTACGTAGTTGCTAGGTTAGAATAAAAGAATTTCTGTCTAAACAAGATACAGAAAAACTTGTTCATGCTTTCATTTTCAGCAGGCTGGACTATTGTAACGGTGTCTTCACAGGCCTGAGTAAAAAATCAATCAGACAACTGCAGCTCGTCCAGAATGCTGCTGCCAGAGTCCTCACCAACACCAAGAGAGTGGAGCACATTACATCAGTGCTTAAGTCACTGCACTGGCTTCCTGTGTGTCAAAGGATAGACTTTAAAATCTTGTTACTTGCCTATAAAGCACTAAATGGTCTCGGGCCTAAATACATCTCTGATATACTTGTACGTTATGAAGCATCCAGACCCCTCAGATCATCTGGAACAGGTTTACTCAGTGTTCCCAGGATCAAAACCAAACAAGGTGAAGCAGCCTTTAGTTTCTATGCTCCCCGCCTGTGGAACAAACTTCCAGAATATCTGAGGTCGGCTGAAACTGTCAACTCATTTAAATCAGGGCTTAAAACATTACTATTTACTGCAGCTTACCAGTGAACTAGATATGTAACTTATTGTTAGGATAATCTGTAGCTATTGTTTTTATATTTGTCTGCTGTTGCTTTTGCTTTATGTTTGCTTTTTAAATGCATTTTCTGCACTGTTTTTCTTGCTTTTAGCTTTTGTTTTTAATGATCTATTGTTCCTTTAATGTTTTATCTTAACGTATTTCTCTTGTAAAGCACATTGAATTGCCTTGTGTATGAATGGTGCTATATAAATAAAACTGCCTTGCCTGCCTTGCCTTTAGCAAGGTTAGCTCCACCCTCTTGTCCACATGTCTTCACCTCTGGCTCCAAAAAATCCAAGATGGCGGCAGCTAAAATGCCAAACTCGAGGCTGAGGTTGCATTCCAAAATACTTAGGTGCCAGTTCACTAACAGTAACAACATGTTCAGTTTGAATGAGATTTAATGAAAGTGAACCCTGGTTAGAGGCTCTGGAAGTTGTTTGCAGCAGGAACAAAAGATTTATGTAGATTTTGTACCTCTGACCTGCAGCAGAAAATGTTCAGCTGTTAATTACTCCTGCGTGCCGTCTGTTACACAGATGCTACTTGAAAAAACCACTGAGGTTGACTTATCATAAGTACATGAAACGTAAAAACTTTCTTTAAATTGGAAAAAGCAGCTTAAAGTCCTCACTAAACATAAAGTCAGCCTTTGGATTAAAACATGAGAACCTGTGTTTACAGGCGCTGGAGCAGAAACAGGATGTTGAACACTTTTGACTCTTGGTCATTCATCATACAGTCGATGATGTCATGTGCAACTGTGTTTAGTTGTGTTTTAGCCCTCTGTGACCTCCGTCTGCTGCACACATGGTCAGATCGAGGCACAACACTGATTCATTTATTACACCTGAGATACATTTTGCAGCCACAGAGCTGCAGTACAAAGGCCTTGAAGATGAAATGAAAAAGTTGTGTGCTAGAGGTTGTATTGAAATGTAAATATAGTCATGCAGAGTGAGCTGGGATGCAACTAAGCTGGGTTTTCAAACGGAAGTTGGATTTAGAGTCTAAATTAAGATACACAGCAGATGAGGCGTCATAGGAACTTGGATCATGACAACAGAAATGTTGATGGCTACATTTCTGTAGTGGTGACATTTAAATTCACCACAACCATGCTCCTCAGTGAAGACCGAAAGAAAACCTTTGATTGAAGAAGTAAAACCACACACACAAACACACAGTCTGATGGTCGCAGTACCTGCAGGCTGTGTCTGTGGTTGCGACCAAGCTCCAGCAGACTCTCTCTGGAGGCTCTGGTGGACGGCGACAGTGAGAAGGCTCTCTTCATGTTGACCGCTCCCTGACACAACCTCCACTGGATACAATACGTCTCATACAGTTCCTCCACCTGCAGAGACGAGACACAGAAACAGTGTTTTGGCTACACAGTCAACAAAAACACATTTAGTTCCTTTCTTTCCACGAAATGTTGCTCGGTGGCTGAACTCCACACAGACTGTGACTGTTTGATAAAAACAACTGTCTTTGTTTGAGTTTGTTGTTATTTTCCGAGGCCTCTCCATTTCTATGATACCTTGCAGTCACTGCCCTTCTCTAACTGTCCACCAGATGCCCTCAGACTTTCCCACCAACCCATCACCTGACTTCCACATCCACCTGCTCACCTGTTCCTCATTCCCCAATAACCGCCTACAGTATTTATACCAGATTGTCTAAGTAGCTTTGTGCCTTTGCTTTCCAGCCACCTGAATCCTGACCTACCTGCCTGCCTGCACCTTTTCCCTGCCTTATTCCTGTTCACCTGTGGATTCTAACTAACTCCTGTCCTGGGTGACAAGCTTCCCATGCCGGTAAGTTTTGTATTTCACAATCACTGAAATGTTCCTATCTGCCTGGATTGTTTGCAGTTTGATCCTTTGTTCTGCTGCCTCATGCTCACCTGCATGACAGAAAGCTATTAAAAGTTCTCTGCGCCTTTTTAACATGAAAACCACAAAATAGCTTTCTGTAAAATATTTGGAGAGCTGTCATTTCCCTGAGGATCTTTTAAATCACTGTCACCTCAACCAAAGATCAGACCATAAACTAAAATGATTAAACAAATGCAAATCCAATGTACTTTCTTTTACCTTGCTGATTTGAAATTCTAATCTTCGTATGTATCTCTCCAACGCTCTGATCTCCTGTGAAAGCAAAAATATGATAGCTAAGTTTCTAATAATTGTAATTGTAATCATTTTTCAATGCTTCAATATATTAATCAATATGAAAGCAGGTTTGGGGCTCTGGTGCAGCACTTACCTTCTCCAGATCATACAGAAAGGCCTGGAAACAGAAAACACATCAGCATAATGTCGTCATAGCAATCCATAAAACTACTACTATCTCAGTTTCTTTCTTTTCTCTCTCCTCACCAGTCTGGAGTTTCTCTTGGTCTCTCTCTGCTGTGAAGACAGGAAGTCCATCTCTGTCTGGTGACCCTCCAGGTACTCCCTGCAGACACCAACATGTTCACAACAATTGAAGCAGAGCTGCAGCAGCTTTACTGTAAATACACATCAGTGGAGTGATGCTGCATTCACTTCATATAATGCCTACCACACACTAGAAGACTCTGAAAGGTCTTTTAAAAGAGCAAATTCTTCTCACATCTGAAGACAGTGTGAGGTTTTAGTCACACGCTACAAGTTTTTGCAAAGACTAGGCGTCTAACAGGGTCACTATTTGCAAAACTGCAACTAGATTCCTTTTGAGATTATTTCCCATCCTGCTCCTGGTGGAAAATGTTATACCAAACTCCCTTTAAGAAATATGACCAATTCCTTACATGTTTGCAAAAACACAGAAATCTAGAAATACAAAAGATAAAAGGAGTCATATGTCGACAGTATTCAGTTTGGATTTTGTTGCCTCAACTTGCTACCAGTCTTCGTTGATTAGCTGCGCTATTTTGGTGAGAGGAGACAGACGGAATATGAGGCAAACCGCTTCAAAAATTAAGACTGATGACTCACTAAAATAAGGGCTGGTTGGTAGATCAGATAGGCCCCAAATTAAACATAGACTCTTGCTCATGCCACAACTCCCCCAATTTCTCCTCCTTTTCCACAGTTTTCTACAAGAGAACTCAGACTTGTTCACGTTCTTGCACCTCCCTGATTCGGTGCTGGAGACGGTGCAGCTACTGGTTGTTGACAATGTTCACGTCATTGAACTTCAGTAGTTGCATGAGCCAAGACTACTTCTGCTACTATTACTTTTTACTTGTGATAACGCTGTCACTTCAGCAGTATAGGATGCAAATTTAAGTATACTAGTATACATACTTAAGTCCTTTGCGTAGCGCCTGGAAGACCCTGTCGACCTGCTCCGGCTGCATAGACCAGATAGCCCCGCCCCCTCTGCTGGGGGACAGGTGCATTCTGGGAGATTTCCCTCCAGTTGTGGCCTTGGAGCGGAGAGAGTTGCGAGCAGAGGATGGCCTAAAAACAGAGATATACATGGAGACACAGAGTGAGATGGTTATACGCTTAGATTATCCAGTAGTCTCTGATTTAAATTGAGATTTTGTTCATATTCTGAATTTACATTAAGATTTAGCAGATAAAATATGACTCATCAGTAATCACTGATGGAAGCAGGGGTTGTCAACCTGGCCAGGCTTTCTAAAGCATCCATGTGTTCTCAGATAAAATGCTTTTCTTCACCAGCAGTGAAGAAATTTCAAAGGTGTCCAACATGATGACATTAAAGGAGGATGGTCTGTTGGATTACTGATGGCAGTCAACTTTAATAGAGATTTTTATTTTATCAAACAGTCGTCCAATTAAATGTGAAAATATGTCATCTGTGGGAACAACAGGGGACCACCGCCGTCATGGTTAAAAGAAACCATTAACTGCCTGTAGAAAACAGGAAGCAAACAGTGGTCTTCTTTGTTTGACATTTTTTTGACCCATGTGTCAACCCTGACCTTCATGAACTGTGTGGCTCTATAATAACATTACTCGACTTCTTATCTGAATGTAAACACATGATGTTTTTCAGCCATTTGTCTTGAGAGAGCAGCCTCTTTTAATGACATACTTTAAAACACAGGGAAAGCAGTGGCTGCGAGGAGGTTAGGACTTTTTGTCATATAACCTATTTTATTTAAAGTGAGGTAATGTAAGAACCATAGATGTATTATAAGAACTAGATACCGGACCCCACCCCAAGATAGTGTCTATTCAGTCCAATGAGAATTGCTTGTCAGTGCGTATGCCAAAAAGGTTTCTGGCTTACGGCTTAGTTCGGGGTTATGCAGCCCCTGAATATTCATGGTGGTGTTAATTCAGTCATGGCTCAGTGGCCCAGCCAGGTGGTGTGACCAAGCGAACCATGTTTAGGATAGTGAATATGGTGCCACTGCTCACCCTTGAAAAAGGGGTAAATGAAATACATGTGAAGTTAAGACAGTCACAAAATAATGATTGTTTTTTGTGCTAGTGACTGTTCTGATAGAGCTGATGTGCAGAGGACTAAAGTGAGCTTTTGTGATGGGCTATGATTTTACCACACTGAGTGAGACAGTTAAAGCCGTAAAATTAATGAAAGGTTTATTGTTTAGGATTTAGTGGCATCTCGTGTTGAGGTTGCAGATTGCAATCAACTGAAATTTCTCCCGGGTGTCAAGCATGTAGGAGAACTGTAGTGAACGGCCCTATCTAGAGCCAGTGCTCAGTTTGTCCGTTATAGTCTACTGTAGAAACATGGCGGAGTCTGTGGAAGAGGGCATGAAAGTAAAGAGGCTCTCTCTAAGGTAACAAAACATGATTCTTATTTTTTTAGGTAATTATACACTGATGGAAACATATAGTTGTGAATATTATATTCCATTTCTGCCAACTGGTGACAAAGGATGATAAACTGCTGGCACATGCAGATCACATAAACTATCACATATGTGAAATGACTCATAACTTAAAAATATGCAATACAAGAAGTAAAACTGGCCATGTTTACTGCTGGAGGTGTCCTGTAAACAGAGTTTTACAGATGTTTATTTTAAAAATGGTGGCCTATGGGGAAATTGCTTGTTGGGCCGCAGGAGATATTTCATTGCAATTCTGTAAGTGACCACTAGGGAAACAATGGAAGCACTTAAATACACAAACACACAGTGAGAATTAAACTGTTTGGATCAAAGTCACGTAAATACTGGTAAAATGAAAGCAGGTCCACCAGTTATAATACAAAAATTACAGATTCTCCCGTGCAATTAAATAAGACTGTATTCACCCATTTCTGAGAGGGCACTCTGTATAGAGGCAGACACACACACACACACACAGTGTTTGTGACCATACACACATCTGCACAGTGTGTTTAACGGCCATTTTCTCACAAAATAAAAGCTTCACTCAGATTTAGCGGGCGTCCTCTGTAATTATGGACTCAGCTATAAAAGTCTATCATATTGTGTGATAGTTGTTGTCCCAGCGTGTGTGTGTGCGTGGTGCGTCTGTGTCATGTGTATGGCCCGGGTCGTGTCACCATCAAAGCTCCATAATGAAGAATGATGGGAGACCACATGGTGTGATGCTGTCAGGGCAGGAACACAGTGGAGACACTCAGGAATGAAGAGAGTGTGTGTTTGTGTTTAACAGATATAGTGTGTTTGTGTGTACATGTAATTGTAAGATGGAAAACGCACAGGAAGTGCATTCCAGCTCTTGACATGACATTTTGTTCCCTGTCCCTGTCTCGTGGGACAGACGGTTGACATCCGTGTGTTTGTCACTCGTTCTTTCTTCATTCGGAAATAACATCTTGTCGTCTGTGGTGCGTTCACGGTCTGCCCATCAACAAGGAGCAGGCTCGTCTGAGGGTGATGGGATTTCCCCCCACAGACAAGACAACAGTTTAACTTCAAGTGCTGTAAATCTTAAGGGATTTTATTTTCTCCTTTTCATTGTCCTACAGTATGAAAAAAACTTCCAGAGTGGTGATCTGTTTCAGTCTAACTGTAATTCACTGAGCTGTTTATGATCTGCTGCCTGTCATTCATCCTGACAGTTATGAAAATAAATGGAGGTTTTGACCTCAAACAGGAAAAAATGTTTTGTTGGTTTAGACAGCGTCGAAAAGATTTGTTTTGAAATTAATTTAAAGGTTCTGTGTGCGACACTCAGAGCATTCATAGAGCAGCAAACCACTATCCAGCCATCTACCCATCCATTCATTTTCATCTGGTTGTCTGGGGTGGGGTCGCAGGGGCAGCAGGCCAAGCAAAGCACCCCAGACATCCCTCTCCCTGGCAACGCTTTCCAGCTCCTCGTGGGCACCCCAAGGCGTTCCCAGGCCAGATGAGATACATAATCCCTCCAGCATGTTCTGGTTCTACCCTGGGGCCTCCTACCAGTGGGACGTACCCGGAACACCTCTCACGGGAGGCGCCCAGGAGGATTCTAATCAGATCCCTGAACCACCTCAACTGACCCCTTTTGACACGAAGGAGCAGCGGCTCTACTCCGAGGTCCCTCTGGATGTGCAAGGTCCTTACCCTATCTCTAAGGCTGAGTCCAGACACCCCACTGAGGAAACTCAGTTTAGCTGCTTGTATCCGCGATCTCATTCTGTCGGTCACTACCCAGAGCTCATAGGTGAGGATTGGGATGTAGATTTACCAGTAAATCAAAAGCTTTGCCTTCTGGCTCAGCACCTTCTTTACCACGATGGTCCAGCGCAGTGCCCACATCAGTGCAGATGCCGCACCAGATATTTGTATTTTTAGGTTCTCTGTGGTTTGTTGTGGTAAACTGGTCCAGCTGTGTGTGCATAGATTTGTGTATCCCACTGGCTAGCTTATTGCTGCTACTTTGCACTGCACTCATACAGCAGTTAACGCTGTGTAAGTACGGTGTGGTCCGCCAGTTCTCCCCTGGTTAACATCGTTAGCTCTGTCAGAAACGCTGCCCATGGTTAGCACTTATGTTTTGGATTTAGCACAGTTAGCTGCTAGCTGCTGTTTCCAGTCAAGTCATAGGCTTCTCAGATGAGATGATTTACACCACTCTCATGTCTGTGGGGTAAATCTGAAGCTATAGACAGCAACTGGTTAGCTTAGCTTAGCATAACAGAGCCAGGCTAGCTGTTTCCCCCGTTTCCCAGCTGTCGAAGTCACATATTCTGACTCTCAGTACCTGTAAAGCTCGCTAATGAAACCATTATTTCGCTGCAAGAAAGTTAATTAGCGCATTTCCCAGAATATCAAGCTATTCCTTTAAAGTCCAACTAAACTGAATTGTCTGCTGCATCATACATATCTGCTCTCTTAATCATTTGGTTTTCATGATGGCACCGGCTGTCTTTTGCATTAATTGGGCTGAATACAGTTCTCCGTCTGTATATGATGACGCAAAGACAGAGACCTTATTTGTTCCTGCTTGTCATTTCTTCAAGACTTAAACAATTTAAGGTGCCTAAACTGGTTATTATTACCTGCATTCTCATTTGCTATAATATCATGTCACTTACCGTCGTCGTCCAGTCAGAGAGCTGAACCCGGTGAAGGAACGACTCCTGTGGACCAAACCTCCGTCTGAGGGAGAGTCGAATCGCAGCTTCACTGACATCCTGCTGAGAGAGAGAGAGAGAGAGAGAGAGAAAATAATTATAGTGAACAAGATTTTAATTAAAACACACCCACCTCTTAAATATTGCAAATTACTTTCTCTATTCAATCCCAATGAACCTCAACCACGCAAACACACAGGCCTATACACCCCCACCAAACTTTACATAAATTTGATGTGAAGGAGAAATTCAACCAAACTTAAAATCAATAAAATTACTCACAACTTGTTTGTCCCCACGACAGCAGTTTCAAACATAAACCAATTCTGAAAGGCTGTCTTAAGATTTCCAGAAAACTCATCACAATATTAAAAGCATCTGCCACCAGTCCCTTCTCCGGGAAACTGTTTACTCTTTATTTTGGTATTTAGGAAAGTAAGATTCACAGCTGAAGCCTAGAGTGTAAAAGTTGAACGAATACAAGATCACCTGCATTGTTGTGTTTTATTTTATCATTTGTCGCAGCCTGTGTTTTCAGCTTTGTCTTTTTCCTCTTCCACTCACAACACACACAGATACTTGAAAAGGAAAAGACCACCCTAACAGACACTCTCAGACAATCCATAACAGGAAACAGAGCACCAACATCTCTGTGACACATTTAAACAGAACAGGCATCCTAAAGCAGACACACAAACATGTGTACATGCTGGTCTATGGATGGATGTCATGAGTCTGGAGGCTGTGTAGCTCAGATGGCAGAGGTTCAGATTTTTAGTCATACTGTGGCATGTCTCTGGGGAAGGTAATGTTTGTTCGTCAATGTGTTGACCATTTTGGCTCAACAACTATGGGACAAATTGACGTGAAATTTCATAAAGACAGTGAACGTCAGAGGATCAAACCCAATGACTTTGGTGATCCCTTGATTTTTTTTCTTAGTGCAAACAGCAGGCCAAAAAGTTTCATGCATCTAGTAAAATATCTCAAGAACTACAACAAATATTGGTACAAAAATAATTCCAAAGAGTCATGGCTTCAGGCAGAAACCTGAAAACTGGAAAAATGAAAAATGGAGCCAACACGGAAGTGCCAAAAACTGCAGTTCCTTGAATGGCCACTTGAGGCTGGCTCAAAAGCACAGCAATCCCCATAGACCCTCAAGTTAAAATGCCCAACTTTATAGCAGAAATAAAAATGTGTTTACAGTCCGGTACAAAGTTGATTTTGGTCTCTATAGCTAATTACAACATTCATGACGACTGTATGGGGGGTGGTCATTTTAATATTACTCATTTACATTCAGTTATGACTTAAAGTTACGCATTATTAAGGGTCTGGCTGCTTTTAGTGACAGGTGGGTGCTGTCCATTGACAAATTGCTATCACAATAACAGCGTTGGTAAGGTAATGTAACCATAGCATAACCCCAGATTCCCGGAGTGTACGTGTAGCCTTAGCTGTCGCTGTTTCAGTGTGTTTTAAGTTCATGAAAGTTAATTCTAACATATTGATCATCTTAAAATCTCTTGTCCAGTGTTTGGTTGTACTAAAAGACTCTCTAAGGAGTCAGATATTTTTTTAGTGATTTCATTTTGTTTTGTTGGTTTTAAGCCTGTTTTTGCTGGCAAAAGTTAACATTATCACAGTTAACCATAGCTGTAAATGCTCTATGCTAATCAGGCTAACAGCTAGCGTAAAGGTTATCTCATAGATTTTGATAATAACTAGATACCAGACGCCAAGATGGTGCCTATCTATTTCAATGGAGTTGTGGAGCCTAGCGTATACACATACAAAAAGTTTCTACCTTCAAGGTTTACTTAGGCGGTAAGCAGCCCACTGAAGATGCACAGGTGTGTCTCCTGCAGGTCCCACCTGCAAGTTCCCACTTGGCTAATAGACGTTACATTGTGACGGATTTTTAAATAGCTTTTCTCGGCTTGAGGAAAGTTGTACAAATATAAAACACCATGGATCAAAAATTCAGACTTTTTTTTTCGCAGTTCAAGGTGTTCCTGCCAACAGTTTTACAGACTTCTCTTTTACAATGGTGGCCTACGGGGAAAATGCTTTTTGGGCTGCAGGGGATTTTTTCGCTGCAATACAACAAGTGGCCACTGGGATAAATGTGCTGCAAGGCTGAGTGGCTTTCCTGGGGACCTGGGTAATCTCCACCCTCTCATCCAAATACGGTCACTTCTGGCTTCAAAAATCCAAGATGGCAACGGCCAAAATGCCAAACTAGAGGCTTCAAAATAGGAGCCCACAAACTAATGGGTGATGTCACGGTGGCTGTGTCCGTTATTTTGTACAGTGTGTCCACCAGATGATGACTCCAAAGATCCACAGACTTTTCTACTAGCGCCACTAGCAGGTTCACCTTCCTGGCTTCTCATGAAATTTCTTAACTATTGGATGAATTTCTGTGAAATTAAACACAGGCGTCAATGTTCCCCTCAGGATTAATCACTGGTCATCGCCTGACTTTGTATCCTTTTAATATCTACAACTTCTTTTTAAGTTCTCTCGCCTCAGTTTTTAATGCCTTGAGCTGATAATGCATGTGAACTCAAACAGCTGCTTAAGTTCAAAACAAGAATGTCCAAAGATGTTTTGTTCCACATGATGGATAATTACAACAAGGGAGTTTTGAATAAAGTGTTGGTTGTCGTTGTGGTCAGCTGCGTCTTTAACTTTATTTGCATGAAATACGATTCAGACTAAATAGGATTATTCTATAAGGAAGTGACCACAGGAGCTTTTCATTTATGACAGTGAGGGAAAAAAAACATCAAAGTGTGGCACAAGTTTAAAAAGGTCAGTCAGTGACGAAGAGCAGGCGAGGTTTACTGTAAATAAACCCCATCCTGTATAGTTTTCATACACAGGTACACATGCTGCACAAAATAAAAAAATACTGTGTGTGAGTAAACAAAAACAATGTGCTCACACACACACACAGTCTGGATACCATCTGCTCAGAGTCTTTCATGTGGTTCCTGTGAAAGCTGAGTTTGGTTACAGCTAAAAACAAAAAATCACTATTCTTTTTGTCTGCATGTTCATCAGCTGTTTTCTTCTAAATGAGCTTTTAAAGCCTTTTGTAGTAATTCACAAATATATCTGATGTGGAAAAAGATTATTCATTGTCCAGAAGTCATCACTCAGCATCTTATTGAGCCAAGTGCGGTTAAACATCATGAATGTGCAGTGTTTTTTTTATTTTCCTGGCCTACTCCTCTATTTTGTCTTCGCTTGTTTAATTTTAACATCTGCATTCTGCAGGTCTTCGTCATGTGAAAATCCAACCTGGTGTGGAGCTGAAATAACCTTGATGAAGGTCATCTGCCCCAGCGATCAGGATTTGAACCAACAGCAGGAGCAGAAACGTGCTGCCAGTGTAAGTAGCTCAGGGTAACCCAGTTTGAGTCCTGACCCAGATTATTAAACACACTCTGGTCCTGATGCCAGAACCAACAGAGTCACCAGGCAACCAGACATAACACACGGATGGAGAAACCAGGTCTGATGGCTTCAAACCAAAGTTAGCTTATACTGTACAACACGCACACACACACACACACACACACACATACACACACACACTGTCTCTCCCAGTAGGGGAAGTCAAGTGTCTTTTGTTTTTAGAGGATAATCAGTGTTTCTATGTTACCATTTCCTGCCTATTAATTCTAAATCTTGTTTTAGGTGAGGAAGCTGTGTCCAGTGGAGCGATGCTTTCCTCCTCTTTGAATCACTCTGCCAGAAATATTCTTCTGAATGGTAAGTGTACTTTTAATGGTCAACCTCAACCTTGTCCTGTCATCATTCTGTTAAGTGCCCGTCCATTTAGATTTCACTCAGCCAGCCAGCGAGTTTTTGTCTAACGCCACCATGTGGTGGCGTTAGACAAAAGAAATTTGTTTCACACGTCCCACCTCAGGATGAAGTGTAATGACTTTGTTTAGGGCCCGACGGCCGGCTGATTGACGCCGATGTTAACACTTATATTTTCATCACTAATAAAATGCAGGGAATATGGTGTTTTACTTAGAAATGATGTCCTTCCCTGTTACTTTTTGCACTATAACCTACCTCTGTTAAATTGGCAATAATAAGAAGAACTCTGGTACTGTGAACATACATGTGAATTTCTTAATTCATATAGACTTTGATTATTTTATTTCCCAGAGGTTTACTGCCTTTTTGCACATCATATTTTTGATTTATTTTGTATTCAAATTGTTCATATGCTGCTTGTTCCACACAATTTCTGATAATAAAAGTATTTGAAAATAGTAAAATGTTCTTCCTTCAATTTATATCTTTGTAACAAGTGTTTGAACTATATTTAAGCCATCAAAAGCAGGTATTTTGGGTTTTTTTAAATTGAAAAATGTAAAAATTTAATCGGCCAATATATCGGTTATCAGATTTTTATTTATTTTTTTATTTTTTCATAATATCGGAATCGGTATCGGCCCCAAAAAAATCCATATCGGTCGGGCCCTAACTTTGTTGATCTACTGACTTTTTATTTAACTCTGTCATCAGGTAAAATTTTTAATTTGTCCAAGGCTTTGGTTTATAAAAACACTAATGACATATAGAGTTGGGTTGATTTCTGGTTTTGCCGGTTTGCCAGCCAGCATTTGTCATATGACAACAATGGCAAATTAAAAAGTAGTCTACATCAGCAACCTGTGTCGACAGAGTCACAGTGTGAAATCCAACTCATTACATTAGTAAATGCTGTGTTTGTTAACTTGAAAGTTCATGTGTTTTTTGGGGTGCCGAGAGGGGACATAGTAGAGTTAGTGCGCATTCACACGTCGCCATTTGGTCTGCTTTAAACAAACCCCGGTCTGCTTCCACGGATAGTTAGGTTCGTGTGGAGTGGTGTGAACGCTCATTCGAAGTCTGGTGCGGACCAAACGAGCAAACCCTGGTCTGCTTGAAAACTGGGGGTCTCTTCACTTGCAAGTGAACCCTGGTGCGGTTCGCTTACAGTGGGAAATGCAGATGCACAGATAATTTTGTTGGTTGAACAGAGACAGGTAATGACATCTATCCACCTCTAACACACAGACTTGTTTGCTGTTACTGATTCTGTGTTTGTGAACTGGTTTTAAAATCTAAAATCTGGCATTTCTTAATTTAAACCTTCCTGCTTTACTAATGCTGAGTACAGACTTTAGGAAATGTCAAAGTTGGAGGAATCAGCTCAGTGATGTTCAGCTCAGAGCAGCAGAATGACAGAGTTCACTCCAGGCTGAACACCACATAAACCAGCTGGAACAAACCATGAGGAGAATCTGAAACACATCCCACTATCAAATAAGCATTAAGTCTATTTCTGCTGACACAGATATACATCCATCTCCACCTGCCCTCTCAGTTACACTCTCTGGTAACAGCAACATTTTTCAATATGTCAACTCAACAAAGAAGCTTCAATCTGCAGCTGTTTCAGTCAGTCAAATCATTCAGTTGTCATTTTTTACTGTCAGTGCCCGAAACCAATGTTGTCACAGTAGCTGCATGCTCTAACAAACGTCTGAATGTTTGAGTCTGCAGAAAGAATCTGCTTTAAATGCAGCTTTTTCATTTTATGCTACTTTATAAATCTACTCTTCTACATTTCAGGGGGGAATATTGTACTCTTTACTTCACTACATTAATCTGACTACTGAGTTACCCATGCCACACCAGAAAAACTGCTCAGAAATGCCCCAAGGGACGAGACAAAGAGCTTAAGGCGTTGATCTGCCCTCCAAATTTCCCAGTTCCCAATCTGATCGAGCATCAGTGGGACATGCCAGCATCCCGCCTTGCAACCCAGGGGACCCAAAGCATTCACTGCCAACACCCCGGTGCCAGACACCACAGGACACTCCCAGAGGTCCTGTTTAGACTTGTGTCTGGGGTACCAAAACACCCCATGGATTCTCCATTGGATTAGGATCTGGGGAATTTGGAGGCCAGGTTGATGCTATGAGCTCTTTGTCATGAGCATTGGGCCATTCTTGAAAAGTTTTTGTGTGGGATGATGCACTGTCCTGCTGGGGGTAGGCGCTATCATCGGGGAGTGCCGTTGGCATGATGGGGGTGTTTGGTCTGCGACTGTGTTTGGGTGGGCGGAGCGCACCAAGTGGCATCCACATGAATGCCAGGACCCAAGGTTTCCCAGTAGAAAATGTTACTCACTTCACCAGCCAGTGGTTTTTAATGTTGTGGCTGATGGGTGTATATGATGATGTCTCTGAGAAGGACCATTCTGTCCACCAAGTATTTTTACTTTAAAACTTTACGTATATTTTGCTGTTAATACTTTTGTAGTTTTACTTAAGTGAAATCTTAAACATAAGACTCTAAATGGAACAAACAAGACAGTAAAAAGAATAATAGTTTGGATGTCATGGTAATAATAAAAATGATAAAATGACAACACAGAAGAGTAATATTGTAAACCAGATGATAAATAGTATATATAGTAGCACCACAAAGGCGCCACATCAGTCCTGAACATGTATGGAAAACAATGTGTTAACAGTGTTTAAGAGTCTCCACTGTTTACACTGGGAGACAGACGACAGGAAAAAGAGAAATAGAGCAGAAACAGAGTGAGAAGTTATATCTGACTGCAGGGAGAAAGAGGAATATGTGAGGAAGATGGCATAACGGACACAGAGTCTTCTTCATAGCTGCAAATATTGCACAGAAAGTCTCAGATTGTTCATTAAAAAAACATTTCTGGAGCTCTTCAGTATTTGTCTCGACATGATTCAAATAAAGGAACTAAACCTGCTTAACTTAAAAGCTACGGTGACCAATACATGTTTTAATCAGAGGTAACTATGTACATTTACTCAATTACTATACAAAAAGAAGTATTTCACTGCTGGAACGATGGGCTTTTCATAAAATGGAGCTGTCTATGCTGTAAAAGGAAGCAAATATGTTTGACATTGGTGCTACACGACCAGAAAAAACAGAGAAAAAGGACTGTGGCATTTACTTTTGCTCAACAAGTAGAGAACCCACAACTACCAGAGTGTATTGTGCCACTCCGGACCAATAACCGCACCTGCTGGTGGGTGACATAATGCAGGTTTCCTGCCCGAAAACAGTATGGCAGCCGGCTGGTAACTAATGATTTGTATTAAAGTTAAACAGTGACAAGAAATAGGCAACGCAGTGACAGAGTCTTGGTTCATATTTGACCAGCACTGCGTAGTTTCACCATTTGATCTCAGTTTTGGTCTGCGTTTGAGGGAATGAAACAGACAAGTGGGCGACTTACTCTCTCTTCCGGAAATACAATCTGTAGTTCGAGCACCAGCCCAAGAGCCAGCGAGAGAATAAATTACAGGTTAAACATATATTATATATCAACAAATAAATTCTGATGTATTATTCTAGATTAAGATGTGTCTTTATTGATCCGCGGGGCAAAGTCAGAAGCTACCCATCAGTATATTAAGTAATTAAAATGAGCTAGACCTTTATTCGCTGCAACATTTTACTGATGAACACATTAATGCATCAGTAGTGACTGTATAATCCAATAATATAGTTATAATAAATCATAAATTATGCTGAAGTGGACCAATCTGCCTAATGAGTACTTTTACTTTTGGCACCTTAAGTATATTTTTATACTGATACTTGCTGATCATATTTTTCTTAAAACTTGAATCCAGGACTATTGATCTGAGTACATAAGCCATCTCTCGTGCTTTCTGCTTCCTATCATTGTATTTTTTAAGTCAAATTCTCTCAATTTTTTGTACTTACTTTTAGTTTTGCTGAATTAATTCAAGAGATTTCTTGTAGATCAGGCTGTTTTCACTCAGACAGACCCCAGACCAGCTGATTTCATTGATGAATAATTAGGTGGTGTGACTAGAGGTGTGCAGGCCACAGGCTGCAGCTGGTGTGACTGAAAATCACCGAGAACCACTCGTGTAAAAGCAACTGAGAACACGTGAAAGAGATAAAAACTGTAAGAAAATGTTGTAATTACAAGTTCTACTGATGTACAGAACAAAAAATATTTGTGTTTGTGTATGGACTGCTGTGTGGGGTGTCTGGAGGAAAGCAGGGGGGAGATCTGGTCCTAAAAAATTATCCTTGACCTGCAAGTGATTTACAGGGTCCCATGTGGTGAGGAGGTGGGGAGGTTGGGGCCTCTGTGTGTGTTTGTGTGTGTGTGTGTGTGTGTGTGTGTATGAGAGAGAGAGAGAGAGAGAGAGAGAGCATGAGTGTCTGGTCTAGCTAAAGGGCTGTAAACATGCAGCAGACCCCCACAGTGGGCCTGTGCATTGTCTGTGGTGGCAATCACACACACACAAGTACATACATTTGCACACAAGCAGACACACGTCAAACACTTAAATGTTTATACACACACACACACACACACACACACACACACACACACACACACACAGTCCATGTAAAACTTCAACATGAGGAAGTGATTTCTCCTCTCTGGGTGTGGTGGAGTGACAGTGGGTTAAAATGTGGTTTCATTGGTAATCACTCTCCTTCAGCTCAGCGTAATTAGCCTCCACTTCGACGTTTGCCTGTTTTTGACTCTGTAATGATCAGTTCCTTCGCTCAGTTGCAGTGAGGCCGGATCCATCAAACAATCAGGTTTGTAAGTGATGGCAGATTCAGACCCCCAGAAGCCTGGTAGATCCTGGGAAATCAATGAACCTCATACAAGAACTACTGGTACTAAAGCCCCTTTCCCACTGGAGGAAAAAAAACAACTAATACCCGCTAACATCTGGCTTTTGTATTAACTGGGAAAGGTTGCAATTGGCATTCACTCCCGGGTCAAATCACTCTGCTGTAGTCATGAGTATTTGTCGGCTGTAGCTCCTGTGATTGATTGAAATATGACACCCAGGTGGACGTGCTAATTTTTGCCCCTTTGCTGGCGTGATGCAATGATGGCTGCCACAAAGTACCATCAGTCTGCATCTAAACAGCATCCAAACATTGTTCAAAAATAGTCAGCACCGAGTTTCAAAGAGAGACTGAATAGATCTGAATAGACCACAGTAACATTTTCACTGCCCTCCATGCTGCTTTCTACTTTTTACTAACCTGTTTGCCAACGTAAACGTGACACCAGTAGAAAAAAAAAAACGCCAACACAAAGTCATACTTACCTACTGCAGAGCCATGTGCACAGTGTACTGGCAGTGTCTTAAAAAAGGCGGTTGCCGAACACAGATTTACAGTCTCTTTGTGGTGGTGACGTCAAATCGTATGACCTTGGTGTTGCTCATTTATAGCCTAATGTTAACACTATCTCACTGAACAAAACATGCTAGTACCATAAACGTTTGTTTGCCACAGAGCCTATTTTTTTTCAATAATCCAAAGTTCAATTGAAAAATCCTGTAGGCTTTTCGATGAGGGAACCAGGGTGACACTAACTTCTCTGTTGGCCTACAAAAAACGTCATCCCTGGAACACTGTACCCTTGGGGCAACTGTACTTCTCCGTCCTCTCTTGTTGGACTGAGGGCAGACTGGTCGCCACAATGACTCACTATCACCTCTTGAGGTCTAAGTGGTATTACAGGATAGGACGGGCTGGGCTAGCTGGTTAGCATGCTCAATTCGGTAGATGTCTATGTACCTGATAGATAAATGTCTTTGACATGAAGTCAAAACTGCGACCTTTTCACATTCTGTTGATAATGTTAGTTCATTTTTTGAATGCTTTAGACTAAAATTATGGTCATATTTTACACATTGCAGCTTTGAACAGCACTTTGGGATAAAAAAAATATTACGCACAAAGAGCACATTCCGCTCATGTTCTCTGTAAAGCCATCATGAAATCTCAGATTGATGCAAGACATCTGATAGTTTAACTACTACAATGGTTTCTTATTAAGAAGGATTTGAAATAGTTGAATTGATCCAGCATGCTAACAGATAATCACAGCTGTTGTCATCTTTTAATTCCAAGATGATATAAAGACAAAGCAGCATTGTATTACACACAGCGAGCACTGCAGAAGCCTGTGTGTTTGTGGTTAACCTGACCATATGGAAAACAGCTTTACTCTCTGTTTGTGTTCAACGAAACGCATCAAAAACAAGATGAGGAACGTTCTGTATGTACATCTTCAGTCTCTTGGGTCCTACTGTGTGTGTGTTTCTGGAGGTCTTGTTCCCCTCTTGTAGCCCCCCCACTCATCCCTCTTGCATCTCCCCATTTAATGGAAATATGTTTTTTGTTATCGTATGTTCCCATCTGTCCCTCTTGTTTGTGGTTTGTGTCTCTATCCTTCTCTCCCTCTACTTATTCCTGTTTTTATGTCTCTGTCTCTTCCCCTCCTCTCTCTGGCACACAGATCATCTGTGATCATTAGAAGACAGCTTTTAAATTACTTTGAATGCTCCTCAGAGACTTTGCCCAATTTCCAAGTAAACAGAATCCATAAAACATCTTTTATCGTATTAAGAGCAGCAAACGAACAAATCTCTCTCTCTGTATGGTGCCATAAATCCTTGGATCAAAGAGATTCTCCATGAGACAAGAGAGAGAGTGTGTGATTGTGTGTGAAAGAGAGAAGAAGAAGAAGAAACTTTAAATTACCTCCTCTTAAATTCAAATATTTGTTCATTCTTTAGTTCTTTTTGCTCAGTTTCAGATCATCTCTGGCGCTCAGTCGTCACCTCTGGCTCACTGCCAGCTGAAACATGATTGGCTAATTTTGTAGGGGTCAGAGGTCACAGATGACTCATGTCCCCCCAGGGTGAAGAACTATGCTGTTCTTGACTGAAACATGCACACACACGGAGACATGGCCATCCTAAAATAGTAGCTATGGTTTTAATGTTTCCTACATGTATTGTATAAATGAAACCAGCAGATGTATTCTCACTGATCTGCAGCTTTTATTTATTCTTTACAAAGTCTTTTCAGTCGCCATCAAGGTCTCCAAACACTTTAAGATAAACAAATCTAAGCCAATACTTGTATACATTCAGTAGAATCATTCTTCTGTTCTAGACTTTATATTTCCGGTCTGGTTTTAAAAGAGAGCTTCTACAAAACGGAGGGATATTGCACAACACTAAATATGTTATCAAGATTAATACGTTTCCTTCTGTCCTGAAGAGATTCCAGACATTATCAGTGCTTTACATCTTCCATCACTGCTCAGCTTGGAGTAACTTTATTATGATAATTTGAAAAACACTCTGCTGTCTTTTACGAGATCAATAATCCAACCTCTTAAACCTATAGTTAAAAAGCTGCACTCCTTGCAATTCGATTGATGCGGATCATTTCAAGATACAACCACCACAGCTGGTTCAATAAACGCCTCTGTCATACAACAAACGTGTAACTCACCTATTATACCATATGATAATCCACAGATTGATTATATTCCCCAAAGGTCCACATGATCTAAATCCAGTGAAGTATTTTGTCCAAACACCTTATTAAATCCATAGATACCCACAAACTACCATACCATTTTCACATGTTCACATTTCTCCTCCTACTGTAAGCAATAACTCCTGTTTGCATGTAAATATGACCACTCTTTGGATATCGAAATAGTGGCTGAACTCTGACCTTTTGATTGACACCTCTCTTGAGCCAATCAGAGCTTCCATGTCCTTCCCTCAGCCTACAATAGCCAATGAGGGCTTGTGTTGACAGGAAGGGCAAGGGTCACTTCTAAGGTTACAGAGCCAATCCATTGTCATTGACAAGACCCATAAACCATCAGGCTTGGCCAAAAAACAGAAAACACTTATTATAGCTTTACTTGTAATACTGTGCTTCTACAGCCTCTTATTCTATTTTAGTTATTTCAATATTTCACCCTGGTTAATCACTTTTTACTGCTGCTTTCACCACATTTTTCTGCTGGTATCACACTTTCATCTATTTTTTAATCTAGTTCTTCATTCACAGTCCTTCACAGTGTTGCTTGTAATTAACATCTCGTAGCCAGATTGGAAAAGTTAACTGAGAGAGGTGATTACCAGCTTCATAATACCAGTTATTGGGGACCACTAATGTCAGGCCCCATGAAGTCAGGTAACCCAAAGATTGTCAGTTAAGCTTGCTTCATGGTTCAGGCCTCCGGACTGGAAGAAAGAAAATCTGCCTGATACATTTTTGGCAGAGCTGACTCGTATATAAACACATTTTGTAAGACAAAGCGTTGGCTATAAACACTAAAGTCAAGGGTGTGGACAATCATCTTTTTCTTCCTTCTTTATCCAGTTTAATGTTTCATCACCGCCTTTTAGTGTTTATCTGCCTTCTTGAGCTGTTCAAGTGTTATTGGAATGCCTCAATGCCAAGTGTGATGCTGGAAGGTCCGTGGGAGGGAGAGGGGGGAGCTAAGTGAAGTTTTGAACCATTACGTCACAACTTCTGACATACACGCACAATCAGCGGGTCAAAGGTCGAGGATGAAGGGGAAATAATGATATAGCAGCATAAATATAATCACACCTGACAGAGTAAAAGTGATTTTTAGCAGTAATTTAAACTCCAAGCTGGCATAGTGAAAACACATCTGTCTGGTGTGATACACTTTGACTTTGTGTGTCATCGCCCACAGCTGAGGGTTTTTGTTTTCAGGTCATCCAATTGATTATTGTTTTAGGTGAGTCATTTAGTACAGAACTCAATTCTGTTAACAGCTTTCAACAGTCTGTCTGTCAGAATGTTTTGATTTAGTTTGGTGAAGAAAGAGGAGGAGAGAAAGGAGGTAAAACAGAAAATATTAAGGGGGCCATGGCGCCCCCTGTGGGTGGCCGAGGGGCACAAAATATTGAAAAATAATTCAAGGCTGACATTACTGTCCATAAGATGGTGTGGTTCGCTAATATTCTAAGCCAGGTAGGGGTTTCCAGGGGGCATTACCCATTTCCTTTTGGCACCCATGTTAACCATATCGGTTGTTCACACAGGATGTGCCCTGGCCTTTGCAAGAATAGTTTCAGCGTCTGGTCTATTTTCATTGCGAGATGCAAGCGAGAAACTGCATGGGGCTAGCATAAAGTGGGCATTCTGGTGCGATTCGCGGTGCGATTGTTGACAGCTGACTGTGTGACAATTGACATATCATTGCACTGCCGCGTCCAGTGTTAACATGATGTTAGGAATTCATTGGTCCCACCCGTGTCATGCTAGCTTGTAACACGCCAAAGTTAGGCTAAATTTTGGCAAAGGAAACATGGCATGGTCATTTTTACAGAGGTATCTTGACCTCTCATCTCAAGATATCTGAATGAAAATAAGTTTAATTAGTACCCATGAGCCTCCTCTTTTGAGACATGCCCACTTTATGCTGGTCATGCGGTTTCTAGCATGTGGTATAAAACTGTTATTTTCATCTACTTGGAAAGTGGTGTATTTGAATATTTCTGCATACTGGGGCAAACATTCTTGGTGTTTCATAAATTGGGTTTGACTGGAAAGCTGAGACTCTTATGGCTTCAATGACCCCAATTTTATTCATGTGTGATGATGTTAGCCCCCATAGTTGTCATTTCATTGCAGTGAGACCATTTGTTTGAGATGGACACTGTGTAAAATGACCTATAGTGACCTCTAGGATAATCACAGCCTCATGAAATTTTACAACCACAAACTAGAGACCTTGAGCATGTCGAGGATGGATGGCTTTCATAGGTATATTGACAATAAGAGGGCTTCTCAGCAGTTTCCAGAACAGAAGCGTTTGCCATCCACTCGCAGTTCTTATAAATGTAGTTCTTATAGAAATCCACAAATGTCAAAAGTTTTTGATACCAAATCACGGCATGTATTTTATATTAATGTGGTAGTTTGGAGGGATTTTTGACCATTTTTGTTAACTGTCAAGTGATGAGAAATGCTTAGATTTAGCACCACATCTGTGTGACAAATACTTTCAACCCAAAAATTGCTGCAACAACCTATGAGACATAATTGAGCATGAGGGTTTTAAGTCACTATACACTCTAAAATTTCAAAGTTTTAACAGTTGCCCAACCAAAAAATGTTTATTGCATATTTATGACTAGAAAAACCATTTGACCTAACCTACTTGCTCCCCTTAAGTTCCCCTGTTCCTCCTAAAAAAGACAAAAATGGGTGTATGTTTGGGAGGGGGAGTGGAAGAGGTTAATGCAGACGTAATGAATTACAACTGACCCAATTATACAAATAAAATAACACTGAAAACTTCTTAGTTATTTGAATTAATTAAAGGGGTTAATAACCTTAGGCAAAGGCATCCAAAATGTATATTTACAACTGTAGCTGCATGTAAACGACATGTAAATACAGTGAAAGTTAAAGAGAGGACACAGGAGGACAGACAGCACTCAGTTCTTCCACAGGAAATAATGTAAAAAAAAAAAGTAGGTTAAAGGAGAGCAGAGAAGGAATGTGTGAGACGAGATGTCCTCCTCTGCAGTTGTCATTTCTCTGGCTTCACCTTTCAGCAGGCCATTTTTCACATCTCTCCTTTTTTCCCCCCATTGTCTCAGATTTCTTTATCTCTGCCTCTCTTTCTCCATCCTTTTTTTTTTCTTCTGGCTCTGTTTACATCCACCTCTCAGTTTTAACTCACTCTGCAGACCCCCTTCTCTCCTCTCTCCTCGCCTGTCATCCACCTTTATCCACCTTGTCCCCCCTATCCCCCTGCTGTGTGTTGTGTTATGTCGTGATATCCAGGGTTCCTGTGTGTTTAGGCCCGAGCCAGAGCAAAGATTAAAAGACTCTAAAGTAACTTAATCTCATAAATCTATTGACATAAACTCTTCACACACAGTGTACATCTCTATTTTCCTGAGGAGATACAAACATCTGGGATCTTCTCTCACACACACTCGCACAACACACATGCCTGGCTTCTCTGAAGTCCTCAGAAGATACAAACATCTGTAGTTTCCAACACACACACACACAACCCTGCACAAACACTTGGATGTTCACGTACACATTCATCCTCTACAAAAGATGAAAAACATCTGCCGGCACACACAAACACAGCGACTGTCCACATCTGTGTGCACTGGCAAGTTGATGAACATAATCCTTATCTGATTATATTCATCAATAAACAGCTGAGTGTGGAGTTATGTGAGCAATTTGTCCATGATAACTTCGGATCATCGTCCAGATGTGGATTACACTTAAAATCCAGGCTGTTTATCAGGAACAACTTTCATCAGAGCAGAAGCCTCCAGACACACAGAGATTCATTTTGAACTGAAGAGTAGTGTTATCAGGAGTGTTAGAAAATCACTGTCCCCCAACACTGAGTCTGCCCTCAGAGGTTCACAGAAAACCAGCCAGAAATAAGGTTCTTACTTTTGTGTTGTTTTTGGTCTGATGGAAGCTGTGACGTTGTCGGGGCTCAGATCCTGGTGGCGTCACTTCATCTTCACGAAACACACTGAAATAGTAAAGATAATTGGTTGGTTTTTGTCGCTGAAAAAACTTGTACAATTACAACAAAAAGAAAACCATGTAAATTTCCCCAGCAAACATTGAGACATTGAATGACTGTTGTTTGAACATCCAGTGAAGACATCCCATTATGGTTCAAAACTGGTTTCAAAATGAGAGTTGCGCCGATTTCCATGTCATCTGGCCGTCAGCAGGACGTTGTTCCTGAGTGTCTTCGCTACGACCAAATACAACATTTATAATACCAAACAATAAACTGAGGTCAACCCCCTCAAACGCAGATCTCCTGGATGAAAGTCCTGTGCTTTAACCGTTCATCTACCACAACTTGCTATTCATATGGACTTTGTCGCTCTTTATACTGCGTCACCTGACTTTCTGGCAAAGGTCCTGAAGGCTGTTTGTGCCAAGGATGACCAAAGACAGTTTGGATAAAAACTTTTGGCTCTTACAAACACCACAGGCTTAAAACGATGAGAAAGGAATATCATCTCAACGTCACCATCTGGCCATCTGCCTCAAAACTGCACTGCAATTTTTGGCATCCGGTTTTTGGCCAGGGACACAGTGTCACTGTATGACCAATGTATGCTGGGTCAAAGCACTCGTGACGGGTGAAATGCACCCCTAACCAGATGCCAAGTAGATAACCTCTAAGTGCTTCTGTGTAGAAGACTCCTTTGGGTTTGGGATCCTGTGGATCCAGCAGTACACAGATCTCGCAGGAACAGACTGTTTTATATTTATTTATATACCCTAATCACACGTTCACCACAGCGTTATTCAAATGTAGAAATGTAAAATTTCAACGTATTTGATGGATAATAACGTACAAATTTAACCGTATTCACCATTTGTAGGAGCTTACAATACCAACATTTATTCTGCTAATTGGATTGACACAGAATGGATCAATACAACAAATGACTGTAAGGACGATCACGATAGCAAAGTTATAAATCGACTGTAAAGTAGATGTGAGTCTGTTTACATCCTCTGCTGTCTTGTTCCCAACAGAGAGTCTGATCTAAATCCAATATGGATGCCGTGTGTCTCTCCACACGCTTTTCTATCTGTCTCAGTCTGAAGAAACATTCATTCATGATCTATCTCTCTTTGTCTGAGTCTTTCTACAGCTTTTTTTTATTTTCACAGCTGAGAGGAGACAAAGAGGGAATCCCCACTTTTCATCCCTCTTCATCCATCTCCCATTGGCCTCTGTGTGTTTCTGTCTCTGTGGAGAAAAAGACAGATAAAGAGACATCACTCCGTCTGTGCAGGTCTCTCCATTACTCTGTCTTCCTCTCCCCTAATATGTCTCTCTCATGTGAGCGACATGAGGAGGAGGAAATGGAGAGGAAGAGGAGGAGGAGAGAAGTTCTGGGTTTGTAATCATACCAACTCTCCACGGTCTTCCCCTCGATTAGCCCTGCTGTCAACACCACTTAAACTGAGCCCTAAACATACCGAACACACACACATGCACACACTATTCTCCAATCGTTACTGTATCGTCCATCTTCCTTTCCCTGTATGCATGCAGCCAAGTCGCCAGAAGAAAATGTGCCACGGATGCTTTACATTTGTACTTTCCATACGTATCATATCAATGCTTCTAAAGTGACATCGTATTTGAGCTGACTTTGTCATCGGGAAGTGGGGGAGATGATGGATAGTGTGACACCTACGTTGCCAAGTTGCAGACCACTGCTTGAGACCAACAAACAACAAAACCGGTTGTTTTTTAGCGAGTCATCTCCGTGTTTTAAGCGGCTTTTTAGCCACCAAACGTGCGTGTTTTTAGCGACCTGCCGCTGTGTTTCCACCTTGGACAGTGGCACAAAAAGGAGTTGCTCTTGAACGAGACATCGCTGCTTTTTCAACTGGGTATTTCAAGCCAAAACATGAACCGTAACGAAGTGGTTTTTGTGCTTTAACCTAACCACACGTTAACCACACATTGAAACATAAAGAAATGAAAGTTTTGACATATCTGCCACATAATGATATACACATGTAATAGATCCCTGCCTTGCAGAAAATGTACAATGTCAACATTTATTCTGGCCATTAAGTTGATGCATGCACACTATATGGTTAAAAAGAAGCGTTTTGTATTTACAAATGTCTTCGTTGAGCAGAGTGTATGCAGTGGATTACATTTTCTGCTTCAGTATATTGTAAGAAATGTATTTTATGTAGTTAACAAGTTTAAGATGTTTAATACAGTTGTGTTAGTACAGTACAGGTGTGTGTGATGGCATCAGAATACATGTTAGGATTATCAGCTGTTTGTAGTTTGACCTCTTCATCTTAGTTCTGATCTTATTTGATTTGTCGGTCTACTGATGCTTCCAGCAGGAGGCAAATTGGAATAAAAGCTGTAGCAGTATCATATAAAACCTAGATGAGCTGTTAGTTTGGAGGCTCAGAGAGAAGCTGGGTGGAAACCTATTCCACCAGGAAGAAAGAGAAAACCTCCTGAGAATTTGTCACAGTATGCAACTGCACAATTGATCTCATAATGAGCTTTCCGCCCTGCAGAGGATACACTAACTTTACTTTAAAAAAGTGCGTTAAAGAGTTTAGAAAAGCCTTTGTTTTTGTGGTAAATGTTGAGGTAACTGAAGTCTGGATTCAGATTTATGATCTAATACTTCACATGAATCGCTGGCTGTGGATATATGCTTCAAAACGCTTCTCTCTGAATCACATCAATCAACGCGGAATGAAGTGATTGGTTTGGTTGTTAAGTTTAGATATGCTGCTGTGAGTTATCAGAAAGAACCGAATCCAACACAAATGCACACACACTTCTGAAAAAGACAGGCCTGAATCACATAAACTATATTAACAGTTATATTATAAAATGATGCAGTTATTAAATTCAGATTTGTATTATTATTTAATTTCCTAGAAAAGAAACATTTAAGTGATCAAGCATGCGCAGAGAGTGTGGATATTCCAAAACTAAGAGCCAACAGCGGTGCTTTGAGCCAGGTGTTAAGATAATTTTTTCCAATTTTTCCAACAAATTAATTTTTTAAAGAACATTTTTGGGGCTTTTGCCTTTATTGGACAAGGCAGGTTAAGTGTGAGAGGGGAAGAGAAGGAGATGACATGCAGCTAAGGGCTGTTGGCTGTAATGGAACCCATGGCTGCTGTGGCAAGGACATTGCTGTGGTTCATGGGACGCCCACTTTACCAACTGAGCTACTGGGTACTCCCAAATGAATATTTTCAATCAAAACCACTAATGTCAGCAACATGTTGGCATTGATGAAAAGTCACAGGATCAGCTAAATCATGGGCCCAGATGTTCAGAAGTAATTTCGGACATCAGATTGGGTCAAATCTTGAAAGTAGGTTGTCCAAAAGAAAAGGATTCTGAAATCGGATTAGATCACATCATCCAGTTTTGGTTTTGATCTGGATCAAACTCTGAATATGTGTTGTTTATCCTGATCCCAGCAGAAGCATAGATTTAGGATGGATTTTTAGAAAACTTTTCAATTGGTCAAACATATATATACATTTTGTTATATTTTAATGGCTGGGTGAGTGTTTCCATTTGAATAACGTGGAAAAGAATGCAGATGGAGTCGACCTTTAAAGAAGTATTTCATTGCTGGAAAGACAGTCTTTTTGTAAAACTTGTCTGTCTCCGCAGCAGAAAGACACCGCAGAAAATACTTTTAATATTGGTGTTACATAACCAGAGAAAACAGAGTAAAAGGGGCCATGACATTTGCTTAATGCACTGTGCCACATCAGAAACAGTATGGCACCCACTTCCTGACACAAATTATCGCATTACAGTTTAACAGTGCATTAAAATATGTTCCTAAAGACATTTGAGGCAAGAAATACTCAATACAGTAACAAAATCTTGGTTTTTATTTGCATTATATTCGAGAGAAGGAGATCTGTTACTATCGTCTTTGTGTTTATGGCTGCTGGCAAACAAAAATGCCTCAGAGCTGGCTAACTAAGAGTGCTGCTTAAAATTTCACTTTTAAGGATTGAAAATGGTTTCATTGGTCTGTTAATGGACACAGCCGGTGCTTCCCTCGTGATTTGGTTTCAAACCTGTAGGTTAAAAATGAACGCTTCCCCATGGACACACAGTTTGATGGATTCAGCAGAAGATAAGGAATGATGCACTTTACAAATCTTTATGGTACCAGAGGGTCCTACAGCTGTTAATGCAGTTCAGGAAAGTTACTGCTTGAAAGTTACTTATAGGATCTAATTAGATTCTCAGTTACACTGAGACTAATCTTGTTTCTGCAAAAACATGTTGATTTTATTTAAGTCTTATATAAATCACTTTAAATAAGAACTTCTTTTACTTTTATTTGTCAGTACAAAGACACGGCTGCACTTTGTGTGGTCACCTCCTTCTATTTACGGTTGCACTGAGACTTGTCCTGCCTGAAACAACAAGCTGAATCTGGCGTTTATGATTTGTGCTTCTGTTTGGTCCATAGTAAGAGATAGTTGGACATGTTTTCTTGCTGTAATGCCCCCTGAGGCTCAGCTATTTCAATTACACAGGGACGTAAAACGCATGTTTAGGACATTAAGTTCTGTATAAACGTGGCGTCTTTTTGTAACGTGAGCAGGGAGATGTGTTTAAGTCTGCATACAAAAGTGTGTTTTGGGTTTGTGAAGGTCTAATGAAAGGAGAGATGTTTCATTTAGAAGTGTGGTAGGAAAGGCAGCTATTCTTCAACCTGCAATAACTGATTTTTGTCCACAATTTGTCCACAGAATTTCGACGACTTTGGAGTGAGACTGTGTTGGCAGCAACACAATCACTGAGTCCATCTTCCCTCTCTTTTAGCTCTGTTTTTGGTCTCCACCAACTCCTGAGGAAATATCTGTCCCTTCAGCTGCTAAATGTTCCACTAAGTTTACCAAGTAGTCTCCAACTGTGTCTGACTTTCACAGACTGTATAAGATAATGGATATAGCCCCCATGAAGTCACCCATTGGTTTCAGGACAAGAAAGGTGGAGGTAACCCTCATGCTAGTTGCTAGCTTGGTTTGTGTATTTACAGCTATGGTTAACTGTGATAATGCTAATTCTAATTTTATTTCTGCCAGCACAGTGGCTTAAAACTATTAAACCAAATGTACCTTACCAAACTGATGATCCGACTTAGAGGGTTTTTTAATACAGACGCACGCTCAACAGGACGTCTCTAGATGTCCAAAACCCCCATACAGTTGTCACGAATTAGCTATACAGACCAAAACAGGTTTTTTTGTACTGGGCTGTAAACATGTTTATTTCTGCTGTAGTTGGGCATTTTAACATGGGGTCTGTGGGGTTTGACTCGCTTTTGGAACCAGCCTCAAGTGGCCATTAGAGGAATTGCAGTTTTTGGCAGTTGGCTTCATTTTTCAGTCCTGGAGGTTGCTGCTTTGTGGCTTTTTACATCTCTTTCTCTGAAAACAACACAATAAGAGAGGTGAGAGTGAAGCAAAACAGTCAAGTTGTGGGCCAGACTGATGAACAAAGAGCTGAAACTGACTATAAAGCTTTGTAAAGCCGAGGGAAGCTGCAGATTTAGGTGATAGTTCTCTGTAGGTTCATCACTAAGAACACCTTTTCGTGTTCACATTGTTTTTATTATTATAAAAACATTACTTATAGCTGGTTTAACTCTTAAAATATCTTTTTTTTTTGTTAAAGATATTTTTTAGGGCATTTTTTACCTTTAATTGATAGGATAGTGAAGTGTGAAGGGGGGGAGAGAGAGAGGGAGAGACATGCAGCAAAGGGCTGCAGGCTGGAGTCGAACCCGGCCCTTGTACATGGGGCGCCTTAAACCAGTTCAAGACTGTTTGTACCTTTGTTTTTTTCCGACGGTTTTCTCGTGTGATGTAAGGGAGCTTGTCCCTGGGAAAAGTCTCCTAAACCGCAGGAAGTTGTGCAGTTTACATCTCTGGTTTGTTTGGAATAAACAGAAGAATTACAGTAGGTATTTGGTGTGGACAGAAATAGATCTTGTGCCACCAGCAAAAACTGAAAACATCACAGGAATGAGAGCTTAAAAGAAGGAACATCATAACATCTGTTTTTAAACTGCATTCAAATAAAGTATCAGAGTGTGTAAATATCCACCTGCCAGTTTACTGTGAATTTATTCTAACCTTGTTTTTTCTGTTTCAAAAGTCTCCTCTCTCTCTCTGTCTCTCTCTCTCTCTCTCTCTCTCTCTCTCTCTCTCTCACACACACACACACACACACAAACACACACACACATCACGTAAAGAAAATAATAAAGATCACAGTGTGAAGCTGTTTGTGTGTAAGTGTGTGTTGTATTTGTTACCCAGTGGCCCTGTGGGGAGTGAGGCCAGTGGGTTCAATCCAGCACAGAGCACACACACACACACACACACACACACACACACACACACACACACACACACATACAGTATCTGCTGACCTAAGTGGTACCTTCACTTCTCTGGTTGATACCTCTGTGTTCAGTCTGTTTAGTGCAGCGATGTGGAGCTCCATCGCTGCACAGCAGGCAGAGCTGATCTCTCCGTTCAGCTGAGAGAAGCTCGAGCTTTTACTTAATTGGTTGTTATGTAATTTGATTACAGTGTCAGCTGGAGTTTGCTGAACTGCATTCATTAAAACAGCAACTTACACAAAGTTCATATAAACAAATGTTTTGTAAACATTGCAGTGATTCAACCTGCAGTTTAACCAGTTTCTTAAAGTTGTGATGACATTTACACTGAATCCGGCGACCGCTTTGTGTGGTCCATTATCTCGGCTAATTGATGACAAACTTTGGTATAAAATGTAGACATTATTGACTGTCTGCCAAATAACAGTCATGATTACTTCATGATTTCGGGAGTGAGAATGAGGAGACTGCCAGCGAACTGCTAACATTTTTTTTGCTGCTGTACGTTTAGAGACAAATCCCAATGCAAGGGTGGACTAAACCATCTTCTGTCCTTTAAAGCTTCAGCAGCTTTCCCTATCAGTCTGGAGGTCAGCTTCACAGGTGGGATAAACCCGTAAAAAATGTCACTGATGTCTGTCGAAGCTTGCACACATGCACATGGAGGTGATTTTCGAAAGAAATTGTGGATTCGGGAGTTCCTTACTTTATATTCAGACCTAAAGTATAAAAGTGACCCGCTCTCTCAACTTCCTTTAACCCCTGTGTCTGAATAATGCTGCTTTAATTTCTGCATTTCTGTCCCATGGCCAGCATACTTTGCTTTGCATCAGTGTAGCCGGCGCCCTTATGGAGCAGACACCTGATATCTGAAAATGAGGAGAATGCATATATGTGGCGCAGCATGCAGGGCTTCACAAAGACAAGGTCTCCCTGTAGCCCAGCAGGCTAAGGTTTGGAAAATCTGGCTCAAAACTTGCACTACTGCCCAGAGTTAAAAACGTTTGTACTCATATTAAAGCACTGAAGATAGAAACATCTGCAAAATGTCACAAGATTGAATCCAGATCGTCTTTCATATTTCACTGTAGCATTTTGCAACTTGTTCTTCTTGTTATCAGGCCACTTGGAAGAGGAATATGATTTATGCTTGTTTTTTTACCTTGCATGACTCACTCTGATAGGAATAGTCGGCCGAATGCCTAAAATATAAATGCGAAGCTACGTACTGTTTTTCCTTTCACATGATTGACTTCACTTGGCATAATGTGGGCCATTGAAAGGGCCCTGTGGGGTGAGCTCAGCCAATCTGGAATTTCATCCAAGTGTGAAATGGAAATTCTTGTTCTGCCTCCTGAGGCCACGAGCATTTTACTCAGACAAACGACACTTGCAGGGGGCATCCCGACTCAGTGATGGCTCAGCCGGTTAGAGAGAAAATCTGCCCGAAAACACGTCACTTGTTCGTTTAACCTGAGACAGGTCAGTTGTGATTTGTTGTCCTGCACAGAGCTGGAAAAAAGAATCTCTCACTTCAGCAGGTTCCTTTCTCCTCAGCAGGTAGAGCAAAAACCAGATGCTTTGGGAAAACCGTGGTTACGACCAGGACTCTGCTGCTGAGAGCATTGAAAACCTGTTTCTTCTGGCACTCCAACAAATCCAACAGTGATCCAGCAGCATAATGAGGAGAGAGTGGATGTGTAACGGTGAAGTGGTTCTCTTGAAATTAACATATCACTCTGTTGGAGTTGTTGGAACAAAAAAAAACACCTGCAGTTGAACAGCAGCGTCACAGACTGATGCTTCTCCCCTCACAGGTGATCTCTGGCTGAGTACAGACAGAGCAGACAGACAAGTTTTTTTTATCAAGTAACTCAAAGAATTAATGCTAATTGGCATCAGCTAACATGATCTGCTGTCTGCCTCTTTTTAACCACTGGAAGGCACAGCCAGCACCGGCTTTAGAGTCCTGACACACCATGCTGACTGTGCGACTGTGTGCTGGGACGGCAGCAGCTCAGTCCATAGGGACTTGGCTTGGGAACCGAGTCTGTTTAAGTCCCCGTATGGACCAAGTGTGGAGCATAGACTGGTAGCTGGAGAGGTGCCAGTTTGCCTCCTGGGCACTGCCGAGCTGCCCTTGACCAAGCACTGAACCCACAACTGCTCGGGGCGCCTGTCCAAGGGCAGCCCCCTCACTCTGGCATCCCTCCATTTTGTGCATATATAGGTCCTGTTGTGCATAAATGTGTATTTTGGGCCTGTGTGTGTATATGGAAAAAAATTGAATTTCCCCTCAGGGATTAATTTCATATATCTTCTTCCTCTGCATCTGTTGGTCAATATCAAGCTGTTGGTGAGCGTCTGTCTCTAGTTTTTTGGGTGTGTCCTGCACTGTTGGCAATAGTTAGTCCTTGTCTGCCTTTTACTGGCCCATTTAGCGTATTGAATCAGCATCAGAGACAGTGGCATTTCAGCTCAGTGCATGAGAAGGAAAACAGACGTGAGGAAAGCAAACAAATGACTAAAGTCAAGAGAGAGTGAGAATGAAACAAACTTGTTATATTCAGTAAGATCATCTTTTAGCTATTGAGCTATATTTAGCAGAAACGGTTAATAGAATAGAAAATTTATTGTCATTGCTCCCAAAAAAAAAAACAATGAAAAAACAATGAACATAATAATTGTTTGTGTTATTGTTCACTAGTGCACGGTAAATATTATTTGCTCTTTCAATGTCTGGTTGTATTGTTAATTTGCTTTCTGGCTAACGAGTCTGTCCTGTTGGTCTTCTGGTTTCCCCCTTTGAATGACAAATACAGACCACCACCTGCTGCTATGGAGAATTATTTCCTCTCCCGCAGGTGCAGAACATATGTGCTAGTATGCCGTTGGCTGTCGTCTTTGTGGTGTGTTTTAGCGCAACTTTTTGGTCAAGACACAGGTGACGTAAGGCGATGCAATAGTCAGCATTCTTTCACCTGAATTCTTTGATTGGTTTGGTGTATCTGGGCCTGAAGTTGAGAATGAGAGGTAACCTCTAGGGCTGAAAAGTGAAGCCCTGTGTTGTGCCAAAAACTGCAATTCCTTGAATGGCCACTTGAGGCTGGCTCCAAAAGCAAGTCAGTTGTCAAAGACCCCCATGTTAAAATGTCCATCTTTACAGCAGAAAAAAACATGTTTACAGCCTGGTACAAAAAATGGTTGTGGTCTCAATAACTAATTTCCCCGTTCATGACAACTGTACGGAAGGTGTTATGCACAACTAAGGGTGGGGCCACCACCCAGATCGTATCTTTGGGCTCTCAGTCAGATCCACCCCTCACTTCTTCACAGCTCCACCCTCTTATCCAAATTTGGTCACTCCTTTCTCCAATAATCTAAGATGTCCACCGTCCAAAATACCAAACTTGAGGTTTTAGATTTGGAGTCTACAAACCAGTGGGTGACGTCTTTGTGGCTAGGTCAATTACTTTTGTAGTAATAATGATGATAATCGTGCATTTTGCCAACCTCAGATTCATTCATTCATTCATTCACGCTCATACACAATTTAGATGCGATGAAATGCTCATGCTTTAGAGCCTTAAATGTTAAACATGAGACTAGTCAGTTTGAGGTGCTGAGGTTCATCCAGATAACTTTTTAGTAGTGCAGGTGTTTAATGTTGAGGTGGCTGAAGGAGAAGAACCAGGTTTATCAAGTTATAAGAATAGATTTGCATTAAATAAACACAAGAATCCCTTAAAATCTGAGAATTTGACAGATGTTTTTACTCTGCAAGGGTATGCATTATAATGTCAACCCTTCGGCAAGACAAGGATGTTGATGTTGAACAATTGTGCAACTCTGGATTGCATCCAGTGACATTGTCTTCCACATCCAACGTTGAATGTTTTGGCAAAAAAAGGTTGTTTTGTTGAGATTTGTTGTAAACTGTGCGGCCTGCAGTCAACAAACTGTGGATGTTAATGCCACTGGATACTGGGCTGTAAAAATTAGAGAACTCGCTCTTGCAACAGGCCCCAGTTCAGTGTAGGGGTGTTGTGTTAGACTGCCACAGAGGAGAACTTTATCTTCTATCAGCAGTAAACAGGGTAGAAGCTCAGACAGGGGTCCAGGCCACATGCTGAGAAATGATAAAACACAAACATGCATCTAGACATACCCACACACATGCATATACATACCACAAAGGGGGAAGGCAGATATTTTAAGCACATTGTTGATGTTAGACAGTGTGGTGAATTCCACTGTAACATTTGGGTCCATAAAAAGCTTTCAGAGTAAATTAGAGTGACTCGAAATGCATCTAAAAACAAATATTATTCTTAAATTTTGGATCAAGCGGCTGTAGTTTTTATGTTATTAATAATAAATCAAGTGACAGTGTTCAAACAATGTGACATATGTGAAATGTGTCTTGATAGTAGTGAACCTCCAGAGAATGATCAGCTGAATCTGCAGTTCTCATCAGCTTTACAGAGCGTTATAGTCGTCGTTTATCTGTCCAGCCCACAACTTTACTGTCCTGGTTCGCTCTCACTGCTCTCATTGCTCTCATTGCATTGCTTTCAGAGAAAAAAACTGTAAAAAGCCACTGTGCACTACCTGCTCAGCAGAAAACAGCAGACAGTGAACGTAGTGGAGAAATTAAAGATATTTTCCTTGGGAGATGGTAGAGACCAAAAACAGAGCTAAAAGAGAGTGAATATTGGACTTTGTTAGGGGGACACAAACACAAAAGCTGCATTTCTTCCAAAGATTTGGGGTATAATCCCCTTAGAACCATTTTCACCGCAGACAGTACTCTGAAACCACATTTTCACCAAAATATGTAGGTATAGTCACTTGTCAACTGTACATAACCCATACAGACATGTACCTTGCATTGCAGAAAGTACTCTGAAGCCACGTTTCCACCAAAAATCTTTAGGTATAGTACCTTTTGAACCAAGATCCAAGGTTTCTTTTCTCCAAGTGAGGAAATCTAATATATCCAGTTCACAACAGCCGGTTGAAATTTATTTACATTATTTAAATGTTTGAAGATTCAATCATCACTGAAGAGTATGTCTTGCAAGAGAGTCAATAAAATCAAATGGAATGGTCAGAGTAGACATATTGACATTTAAGGTGAGTTGACCTCATCAACTCATACATTGAGTATCACGCAAGAAAACATTCCACCTTAAGAGTTGCTGGTAGCTGCCAGTGGTAGCCTTTGAGCGGTACAGTGAGTTAAATGATATTCTTCTCAGTCTCTAGCTGCTGACTGTTTACTGGTGAAGATGAAAAAGCAACAAGACATATAGCTGTTACAGGGTAAGTAAAAAAAAATGTTGGGACGGCTATATTGGTACCTTCCACAACTTTTCACAATTGAAATGCAAAAATAACTGCCACCCCTGAACACACACTTCTGACCTGTCAGGGATCAGAACGTGGGTTTGACCTCTGACCCTGGCTGGTTGTCTGTTAAAGGCGGTGGAGTGTTGCAGCGTCAGTGTGTTGTGTCAGATTAGACTCTAGGGGCCTGTAGATCTGTGTGGAGCCTGGATGAACTCTCCAGAGTTTGACCTCAAAGTGTGGACTGAGGGTTGACTCTGTGGCCTGTGTGTGAGGTCCTGTCATAAATGCCACGTGTGTGTGCGCTTGTGTGTGTAAGAATAGGAAGTTTCCGCACCGCAAATGCACATTTTTGCTGTTTTTTGATTAAACTGAGTGATGTGATTTTTCCTTCTTGTAACCGATCCTCCCTCTTATTTGGAAAAATCCAAGTGGCCACATCTCAGAGTTCACTTTAACAGTAAGTAAGAATCAAACTTTGCTTGTTATCATTTAGCGTAAGGCCTGCATAAATCAAATACCTGAGTGCATTGCTGCCTTTAACATCTTTCACAATGTGTCTGTCGTGCAAGTTGACATAAAAAATTGATGATGGAAAAAAGATATGTTGTGCAGCGCTAATTTCAAGGTAAAGTGTAACTAACTGCTCTAAGTGATGGATTATCTTGTGTATCTCAGGCACGTTTCTTTAAGTGCTCTCAGCCCTAGAGTCGTCTCCTTTGGTCTGAATCAGGGACTCATGTTGTTACAAAGTTGTATAATTGCCTAGAGTTGGTTCGTGTTCTCACGGCAGCATTTACAAGAGGACCAGATCAAATGCCTTGTGTGAGAAAGCTGCTCTTGATTGGTCAGAATTTCCATGTGGGAAAAATCCAGGAAGTAAAGCAAACGTTGAAGAAGAGTACACTTGCAAGATAAATGTGACACTTTCTAATGTCACAATGGAGGGACAACTACGCAGGTTGATTTTAGCGCTGCTCATCGTGGACTATATTGCTGTCATTGTTCATTTTAGTCAAACCATACAGTTTGAAAACGAGGTTCGCTTTGAAAAGCAGCATTTCAAAGTTCACAAAATTTGTATTTCATTTGTTATATCATGCTTAGAGAATAATGAAGGCATTTCACTCGGAGCTCGCGTCACTTCTTCTACATTATACACAAATATCTAAAACAGATTTATGACCGCAATAACACCTGAAGTGCTGTGCTGCACTGCGACTCAAAGTGTGCTTTGTTCAGCATCGTACATATAATCACAGAAAGCCCTCATGGGTTTTGCAGTTATACATGTGTTACCAAAATAAATTCGCTGTCGTAAGAGTTTTCTGTAAATTAGTGCACGAATAAACGAGGGAAAACGAGAGAAATCACTGACTACAGCTGCTTCTTGATTTGCAAAGGAGGAACTATTCTCACTCTAAAAAAAATCAAACATGTCTCACTGGGCTTTCTGGAAACTACCCTGGAAAGTTTAACTATTCAAGACTCTAAAACTAAGAGGAGTTACAGAAAAATAAAATGGTCAGATATGAAAGTGCAAACCAGCATAAAGTGGTTAAAATGTCTAAAACTATACCAGACAGTTTGATTAGAAAACCTGTATTTTTAAGGCTTATTTATATTCTCAAAACATCTTTGGCTGGTAAAATAATAAATGTGGTAATCAAAAGATAATATGTGTTCTCCTGCGCTGAAGTTTATGGGATAGTTAATTTTTTAAGAGGTTAAAGAGGCAGAGTTATGTGGCTGAGCTCCATGTTTGTTAAATTGGACCCCCGGGGAGTGTGATTTACTGAATGAGCTGTCAGGTCCATGTGACTGTTCTGTTCAACCAATATTTTCTCTGTCTTTACAAAGAGACAGTCGCTTACATAAGACCCACATTATAAGAAAAATTTAGGGGCTTAATTCTGGAGTGGGACAGAAAACTCATAGACAGTGCTCACATCTTTCTTCTGTCTTCTATTTTAATTAAATAAATGCCTTAAAGTTAAAGTCCTTCATTCAAAATCCTTTTAAATTAAAGGCACATGAGTATTATCAGCAGCACTTAAAGTATCCAAAGTATTCGTCCTGCACTAAAATGCCCCCTGTTACTCATATATTACTCTGTCTGACATTATTAGATTATTAATACTGATGCATCAATGTTAGAGCAGCATGTCACAGCTGTAGCTGCTCGAGGTGGAGCTTACTTTACTGAACTTCATATACAGTTAGTTTATTCTAGTGATTCCCAGCCGAGGGGTCGGGCCCCTCCAAAGGGTCACCAGTTAAATCTGAGGGGTCGTGAGATGATTAATGGGAGAGGAGAGAAGAAGAAACAAAATTCTGATACATAAATTTGTCGTCATTATTTTTGACTTTTTGTGAAATATTGGATGATTTTACCTCCTCGAGTCTCAAACAGTTATTTAAATGAAAGCATGTGAGAAGTTTTAGAGGGGAAATATTTCAACACTGAGACATCTGAGGCGTGACAAAGAGCCCCAGCAGGACTCTGCTTTCAAGGTACACAAGCAAACAACAACTGCATTAGTTTCGAAAATGTAACTGCATTTCATGAGCTTTTATTATCGTATGTTCTTTTTTTTTATAATCTTAATCTGTGAAGTAACTTGTAGCTACTGTAGTGTTGTCAGATGAATGTACTGGATTAAAAGTACAATATTTGGGAACATAATGGAGTATAACGTTGCAAAAAATGAAAATACTTAAGTACAGGTGCTTCAGAATTGTACTGAATAAGTACTTGAGTAAATGCATTTAAGCTAAGTTCACACTAAGTGACTGTCAGAGTCGTTAGTTTGCTATATTTTCCCCACTACATAACTTGCTGTCTTGACATTTGGAGTCTTGAGGTTGTTATGGTTTTCACACTATATGACTGAGCGGTGACAGCAGGCCCCCGGGAACACAGCTCAGTCTTGCTTCCAGTTTTTCCCAGTGGCCACTTGGGATAATGCAGTGCACGGACATTAGGCTGCCATTATAAAAGTGACGTCTGTAAAACTGCTGACAGGACACCTCAGACTGCAATCAGTTATGACTCTATGTTATAACTTTTTAATCCATTGAGGTCTTATATTTATAAAACTTTCCTCAAGCTGAGAAAAGCGTATTAGATAATCTGTGGCATCATCACAATGTAACATTCATACTTTTATCTTTTACATATTATATTGTTCTTGGTTTCATTGTGCAGGATTTACACTTTTTTTTTTAAATTTAATTGTATTTGTTTTTATTTTGTTGTAAAGCATTTTGGACTACACCTCCCTGTATGAAAGGTGCTATATAAATAAAGTTTATTATTATTATTATTGTTCATGAGCTGAGTGGGAACTCTTAGGCAGGGCCAGTGGGAGAAACACTACCGTGCATACTCAGTGAGCGTCATACCGCAGGAGTAAACCCAGGGACTAGAAACATTATTGGCATATTCTCCAGGTGAGCAACTCCATTGGACTGAACAGATGCTGTCATGGTTTCCAGTATCTATTTATTATTACATTACATCTAAATAAATAAATGTGTAATTTGATGTGTGGGTGGAACCACAAGTCGGGGATCAGGGAGATGCTTGATAGAAAAATGTCAAAAATGTGACAAAGCAACATTTTTAGTAAGATATTATGCCAATAACTTACAGAAGCATTGCGTGCAATAGTCCACCTTCCACCTTGTGTTATTCTCTTTCTGTCGCTTTCTCTCTGTCCTTCTTAAACACACACACACACACACACTGCGTGGAAAGCACTGCAGCTCAGCTTGTGTCTTGGGCTCTCATTGGCTGTAGTTTTCCGAGAAAGTGCCATACAGGTCCAGATATTTAGTCTGCTAGATAGCTGGTGAGCATTTTTGGCTTGCATTACACATAGAGCCCAAGCACGACTTTGTGAGTGCCAAGCCAGTGCTGCTTTGCCTCTGATCTAAAGCTTTGTTGGTGAGCTCTGAAAACTCCCAGCAAGGGGAAGATCAGGGCTAAAGTCACGTAGTGTGAATTAGGTATAAGTGACAGTCCACCACTGCAAAACATGAAATATTGGTGAAAGGTCCATTTCCCGTGCTTGAGAATCATAATTACTTCTCAACCTACTAATTCTGTTTTTGGGGTGAAACATTATTTTTAAATGATTTATTTATATGAAATGAATATGATTTGTAAAATATTTGATCTGCATCCACTTTTTTTAACTTCTAAACTTGCCCTGTGACAGAAAACACCCTTGTCCCAGACAAGAATTCACAACTTCAAACAATTAAAAAATGTGCCTTCAAAATCTAAAACTCGCAGAACATACTGACAACATTGGTGTAAAAATGTACTGCTATAAGTTGTGTATAAGTTATGTTTCCAAATGTATTTTTTTATGGAAATGTTGGCACTTAAGATTTAAGATTTCTAAAAAATCATTTAATCAGACATAATAAGGGTTAGCTGTATCACATTGAGTCCTGTCTCACTTCCTGGTTTCCCAAAAGGTGGGAATGCTGCTTAGTATGGTAATTTTTGGATAAATGAATCATATAATATTGCCATAGAGTGTGTCTCAACCATGACAGGACAACTCCGTCACCTTCCTAAATCAAAACTAAATCAGAATTGTGGTTTAGAAATAAGTATTTGATTAGCAACCTTCTAAAATAAAATGGCTACTCACTAGGACTGCTGACTATTGCAAGGGTTAACAGTTAAGACTTTGATCTTTGAAAATATATTTTCCCAGTCTAATTTAGGAGTAAAAATTAAATTAAAAACTCTAAAGGTAAGGTTTGTCACAGTCCTTAAGAATGGGTGTCATATAAAGAGATTTAATTGTGGAATAACGGCGTCCTGTTTTGTGTCCCAACAAAACCGTCATTTACAAAACAGTTAATTACCTTTTAATTGAACGGACACTCCTCAGTTTTAACTCTTTCATCACTGTTGACCCAGAAATCATTTTCAACTGTTCAAACTTTGGGTAAATAACAACTAATGCTAATTGAGGTCAGCAGAGGTCTGTCTGAACGGGACAGGACCCCCCGCCCCCTGAATATAAGGCTGAGGATTATGAATAGAGAGTGTATTTTACAGACTTTTACTGTGTTCTTGCTTTACTGGGCAGCACAGAGCGGTGAATAGTGACAGGAAATATGTTAGAGAGCAGACAGAACCACCTCTCAGTGGCTGTGAACACTTAAAATACTACAATGTGCCAACTGTGTCTGACTGCTCAGGAAACCCTAAATCTAATAAACGACACATTAAAATGACTTTCACTCCGTTTCCACAGGCTCTTAATTTGAAAACACAACAGTTTTAGGCAACTGGAACACTGTGGGATGAAATTACGATTTTGCCTAAAAATAAAAACATCACAGTTGTAAACTTCTTATAATGAAGTAGAGAATTTACAGTTTGGTTCCCCGCCTCAATTAAAAACAGTTTCTCGCTTTATGTCCTAAAAAAATCTCAACCTGAATGTGTCACATGACAGAAAGAGCTGATCCTACGCCTGACCAAGACCAGCTGATGGACCAGTTGAGCTGATTAAACCAGTGGGGGAGTGGGTATTTCCTGAGAGGCTTGATACAAAAGTCCCTTTATGTATTCTAATAAAAAATAAAAAAAAAAGACTGTCCATCCTTACTCCCACTTAAAAGACTAAAACCATATTTTCACTGCAGCAGTCGTGGAACAATGGAAATACTTCCTTCCAAAAAAATCTGATATCCACCATTTGAAAAAGAAATTACTCCCACTCCTGAATATATTATTGTTCTTATTGATGTGAAACACATTTTGAGATCTTAACCTGCAAATACAGATGTTTCTTTTTTAACTACTGCCACTGTCAGCATCTACCAAAATGTATTTTACGTTGAATATAGCCCTCACTGCATCTTTTGATTAAATGCTAACACATCTGAAAAGAATAGTTTGGGAAATAAGCTGATTTTCTTTCTAGCTGACAGTTGGATGAGAGGCTCAATTCCAGTTATGTGTGTGTAAGCTAAATATGAAGCTACAGCTAGCAACTAAATCCACCATTTAAGCTGAATAATAAAGATGTCATATAAAAAAACTGAAGCATAAAAATGGTTTTATAGGAAGTTACATATAAATGAGTACAAAATACTGTAACTGTACCGTCATTTTGTTTTTGTTTTTTGCCGTTTCAACACCACTTTCAAATCCAACTGTAGCCAGTATCTCACTCTAACTATCCTCATTCATATTTTAAGAAGCTACAAATTATATTCAGCCACAAAATAAGCCTGAAAAGCTGGAAATCAGAACGAAAGTACAGAGAGTTGTTGCATAGAGATGATGCACCGCCTCATCTAGTTGCATTGGTGTGAAGCGGCAGGATTTTAGAACGTTGCGAGAGGCGCATTGCAAATACTTTCCTGTTTCAACTCATGCTGTCACGAATCTTTGGTCTAAACTGGGCATGAGAAGTGCTGGTGGCGGATTTTGTTATTTTTGGACAGAGACAGGCTAGCTGTTTCCATCTGTTTCTAGGGTTTATGCTAAGCTAAGCAAACGGGCTGCAGATATAGCGACGATATGTGACAACATGGGATGAGAATGTGTTGACCGCACCCATTGACAACCACGTTTTTTCAACCCTCTTTAGATGAAACCGGCTGCGTTCCCATGGAAACCATGCATGCCACAATCCAGCGCTGGGTCTAAACTGTGTAATGACAGCAACAGAAAGTTTGTTGATCACAGCTACTGCCACACAAATCTAATTATTTAGGAAACACAAGACAGCTAATAAACGAATTAACTTGACCTGTTCCTTGAAAACCTTAGTTACCATTCACACTTAAAAGGGAAACATTTCAGTCTTGATCCTTTTTTTTTGTCATGTTTTTGTGTCTAAGTGACGAATGGAGACAACAATTGTTGAAATCGGTCCAATATTGAAAAAGAGCGTTGCAGCCAGCAGCTGTTTACATCCAGTAAAAGTTTTTGCTTTTGCCACTGACAGGCTCAGATTATTATTATGTGTATCTGAAATTAAACATGTTTCTTTGTTATTGTGTCAAACCAAGTCTTGCATGTTGACCTTTTGCAGGAAAACAGGAACAAACAGTGTTGCTCCATTCGTCACTTCACCCTTGTTACATGCCAACAATATCATCCAGATATGCCTTGCAGTTCTGTCAGGGGTCACGAAAGCTGAAATGTCAGATGCACGTGGGGTTAAAGGAACTTGCCAATATCCCTTTAACATGTCAAGTTTACTGATGAATGTTGCAGGACCAATTTCATCAATACAATCATCAATAAGGGGCAATGGATGGGCAATGTTCTTGCTGACGCTTTGTCTCGTGGTATGTAATCTAGTTGTTAGAGAGATTAATTGTAAAATGTAGTTCCAAACATTATGTTTGGACTTATATGGGTGGGGGTGTTACATGCCAGGCAGGGGCAAAGTGCAGTTGTGTTTGTGTGTGTGTTTTTCCCTCCTGGTCTTCTCTCTCTCTCCTCCTCTCTGCTCTCCAGGTGCCCTCAACCTGATTGGCCTGCACCTGTAGAGTGTGGGTGCTTGCAGACTGGCCAATCACATCCAGAGCTCTTGTATAAAAGGACCATGCCTGCAGTGATCACTCTCTTCTCCTCTGCCTGCTAGAGCTGCTGCACATGTTGAGTGAACTTAGATGCACAAAACAAGGTTTTGTGGAGTGAGGTTTGTGGACATAGGTAAGACGGGGTACCCTTTACATTTCTTCATTCACGTAGGTATCCATTGTTGTAAAACACTAGGTTTTAGGGTTGGTGCCACCTCTGTATTTATTTTTGGTTAAGCTTCTTTTTTAGATAAGAGAGTCAGGTTTTTGTTTGAGTTTTGTTTAAAGTTCAGACTCAGTTTAGGTCCAGTTTTATTGTAACTCTTTCTGTTTATTTGGCACAACCACCTTGTCCAACCCTCCTCCACAATTGTGATCTTTTGTTAGTAGATTTAATTATCCAATAAACCATTTTCTTTGTGTATACACCCGCTCTGACTCCATCTTATTTTTTGATTGTCGTGTTGATGTCTCCTTTCTACCTTGCCATCAAGGGAGACGTAACAACCCTAAAAACATGAGAAAATGGGATCCAGGTTGAAAAATACTGAAGTTTCCCTTTCAGTTGCCACTTATTATGAATCAGAATTTTATATTCCTGAACCTCCCATTGGTTTGTTTTCATCACAACATGAAATAAGGACATTCATTATGAAAGAGAAACTTGCGGGAATGATGACACAAACTCTGGACATCAGCCCTGATGATTTCCTCAGAAAGGAGGATCAGGAATTGAGCTTTGTTTGACTATTGAGAATATTTGTTCTGGGACGTGAACAACTGTAACTGCTCTTAGAGTAAAACTAAAGCGCCAGAATCTTTGCACACCAACTGTTTATTGACCTCTTTGGGTCAACAGCTGGAGTTTCTGAGAGGACAGTGACACTGTAGAAGAAGAGTCTTTTTTTCCCTCTTTAGTTTCACACTCCTTTAGCTAAAGGCATTTCTAGGATTTGAGGACATTGGAGGCTGAGCCCAGAGTTATGTGGAAGAGAGATATAGTTGGCAGTTGTAGTTCAATGTGTTGTCATACAACGGTTCGTGTGATATCCTACAAAAATGCAAACACAACAGTTTGTATATCCTCGAATATTGTGCCATACGTATGGCGTTATGTACGTAACTTAAAGCTACAAAGGTTTAGTTTAAACAAGTGAAGTTACTGTGGGTAGGTTTAGGAAATGAAACATGGTGACAGCATCCCCTAAAATCCTCTCCTGGGAAAATCCTTTGTTTTACAGACCGCTTCCTTCTGTACTCCTGCCAGCGCATTGGTCATGTGATCACAGCCTTCCCAAATCATGATTGTGTGGGATATGCATAAATTTGGGTGCATTACTTCATGTAGAGCAAAGTCCAAACAGTGCGTGCTAGTGAAACATCCTGGTGCTGACTATATACTGGAGTTTACAGCCAGTTTACAGCCACTCCTATCGCATACCCCTTTACGTTTACATCTCTGTCATGAGCACGAGCCTGTCATCCAAGAGTAGAGTCAAACGTCCTTCTGGTGATGCGGTTGGTTGGTGTGATTTGGTAGAAAGAAAATAGTTCTTACATGAAACTGCTCACAACAAGGTCTGCGGATTATCTTAAGCAACTGGGTCATGATTTATGTACAGAGACGTTGATGTTGAGTTTTCCAAATGTATTTTTTGAGCGCCACAAGCCGAGCGCCATTTAGTTCTATTATATTACAGAGAAATCAGACATCTCTACGGCCACTCTAACACTCGGCAACTCACACCAAAACAATCTAGGCTAATGAATACCGATACAGGTAAGAGGAAAAATATGTAATTTTGATTTGGGGGTGAACTGTCTCTTTAACAATCCACCATATTGTAAATACTTTTGTTGTGTGACACTTGCATACAGTACGTGATGATGCAGAATCACAGTAGGTCTAAAATTTACTACCAAAACCTCGTCTCACAAAAGCAGTCACTGTGTTTTCCCAATGAATTCCCAGCAGTGTTTTGATATGAAGCCACATGTACATGCTCACAGTGGAGGCTAACAAATTCAAACATGTCCTCTGAGAGGTTTTATATCCTGGCAAAGGACGAAAAACTAGGTGAAGCAAATTGAAGGAAAGCGGGTACACCAGCAACATATTCACACTTTATATTCACAGGTGACAAACTTCTAACCAGCCACAGCAGTTTATCAGCAGATAAAACAGGAGCCAAACCTGCTTCATCACCTCCACAAATGTATCTGGAAAGAATTTAACACGTGACTGCGGTTAATCAGTCTCAGTACAGTACTTCCATCACATCTGTTCTGCTGGATCACTTCCCTCAATTGACACTAGATGGTATTTGTTAGCAAATGAGCGGCTTTATGGTGCTTTCTCCTGCCAGAAATAAAACACTTAAAGTGATGCTGTCTTGTAAAAGTTTCAGAAAGTTCTCATGTGGAGCAGCAGGAGTGGATTTCATCCTGCTGTGGATTTTTCTCTCACTTCATCATTTCTCAGGAGAGTTCACGGACCTGGAGGTCACAAAGCGTGGGGCAAGATAAGCTCTGTGTGTGTGTGTCCGGGTAAAGTGGTTGTTGGATGATGTCATGTGACTAATTGGAAGCAGCATAGGTGTGTGTGTGAGAGAAAGAGTGTGTGTATGTATGTTTAAGGATAATAAATGGAGTTAAAGGCATCAGGGAATGGAGCTGCTTTGTTGACAGGATGAGCTTGTTGCTATAACTCACTGGAGCTGTAAATCACACACACACACACACACACACACACACACACAGCAGCCACCTCAGATTAGTGCATGTATCACACCTCTTCAGGAGATGATGATTCATCTAACAGCTGTTTCACCGACTGCACACAGACACACACACTAATATAAATGCAGGTACATTCACTGAACACAGATACAAACAGCAGGTTTCTACAGCGTCTCACACACACAGTCAACACATCTAAAAACACAGAAATTCAGATATATATTTGATACAAACTCACACAAAGACATTTCTCATTCAGACTGTAGAGCTGGACTTTTTCCAAACATACACCAGTGAATTGTGGGATTTTAAACATGTAGAAATATAATTTATCCTCACATAACTCTTGGACCTTTACATCCATTTCACTCAGGAACCTCTGAACATCTTGCTAGTACCAGGTTGGACCCCTTTTGCCTTCAGAACCGCCTTAATTCTTGGTGTCATAGATTCAACAAGGTGCTGGAAACATTCCTCAGAGATTTTGGTCCATATTGACATGATGACATCACACAGCTGCTGCAGATTTGTCAGCTGCACATCCATGATGAGAATCTACCGTTCCACCACATCCCAAAGGTGCTCTATTGAAGATGGGTACACTGTGGTCATAAAGGGATGGACACGGTCAGCAACAATACTCAGGTAGGCTGTGGTGTTTAAACCATGCTCAGTTGGTACTAAGAAAATCTCCCCCACACCATTACACCACCAGCAGCAGCCTGAAGCGTTGATACAAGGCAGGATGGATCCATGCTTCCATCTGAATGTGGTTTTTCCAATCTTCTATTGTCCAGTTTTGGTGAGAAAACCCGTGTGAATTGTAGCCTCAGTTTCCTGTTGTTAGCTGACAGGAGTGGCACCTGGTGTGGTCTTCTGCTGCTGTAGCCCATCTGCTTCAAGGTTGGACAAGGTGTTGTTGCTTCAGAGATGGTCTTCTGCAGACCTTGGTTGGAACCAGTGGTTATTTGACTTCCTGTTGCCTTTCTATCATCTTGAACCAGTCTGGCCATTCTCCTCTGACCTCTGGCATCAACAAGGCATTTTGGCTCACTGGATATTTTCTCTGTCTGGGACCATCCTCTGTAAACCCTAGAGATGGTTGTGTGTGAAAATCCCAGTAAATACTCAGACCAGCCCGTCTGGCACCAACAACCATGCCACATTTAAAGTCACTTAAATCACCTTTCTTCATCATTCTGATGCTCAGTTTGAACTTCAGCAGGTTTCATCATTCTGATGCTCAGTTTGAACTTCAGCAGGTCGTCTTCACCATGTCTACATGACTAAATGGATTAAGTTGCTGCCACGTGATTGGCTGATTAGCTATTTGCGTTAAGGAGAAAACAGGCGTACCTAACTACTGTAAGTGACCGGTGAGTATATTGTATCAAATCAAGTCAGATAATTCTCTGAATATTTTCGGGTCTCCTCTCATTTGTGCTTGCTTGTAGGTGTGTTAGCCTCAACCTCTGCACTTTCACCAGTGGTTTGTGATGTGGGCTGTACAACGTCTATTGTGGTTCACAAGAATGTCCGTACACTTGGAAAAATAATACAGCTAATATGTATCAGTAGCATGCAAATGTTTGCTAACTGGTCACCTCAAATAGACTGATTCATCTTTGCTAACAATAGTAACTCTGAGGACCCGTCGACGTCATGGACCCCCTGTTGAGGATCCAGGGGATAAAGGGTCATTTAAGGGTACTGTTTGCGGTGGAAAGGGTCTAGGTACCATGTCACTTTTGGTTACAAAGGTACCATACTGGAAGTGTTTGGTGGAAACGGGACTTTAGTTAAGCGTTTAAAGCCACCTTGCTGGGTTAGTTAGCCGTCTTGGAAGCCAGGTCAGGGTTGGGGTGCTTACTGATTAGCTTCTTGTTTTAAATTCTTTATTTCAAACTGCCAGCACACACAGTATCAAAAGAAAACATCAGAATCAGACTCATACAGGTGAGACATTGAGAAAACAGCGAAAAGCAGTGAACAGCCGAGTTAACGAGTGCTGTAAAGTGCTGGTGACCCAACCAGCTCACTAAAGTTCCATCATGCAGGAGCAGGCGTTGGGAGTGGGAATGAAAGAGGTGCCAGTCTTTCTATTACAAGTCAGGAAACCATCACATTAATGTTGAAGCTGTATTAAGGTAAAAAAAAAAGTTGCATATTGTTGCTTTAACCCACCGTGTCATCCTTCTTTTAAAAGCACTTACACGCTTCATTAAAGTGCAAAGGGAACCTCCTCCTCACACACACACACACACACACACCAGCAGTCAGTGTGTATCACAGTGATAATAAAAGCATGGACACAATTCCAAACATCTGCCCAGCACGCTTCATTAGAGCACAAAGACAAACTCTATTAATCTCGTAATGGTCGCTTTCATTTGTAACGTGTCGCCGTCCTCGGTGCTAATGAAACCATTGTTGAGATGTCTGAGGCACTTACAGTGAAACCAGTGAATGTGGAAGAGATTAACACTTCACACTGAACAACACTGCTTTCTTATTGTCCGTCCCCTCACACACAGACACACACACACCAACACACACACTTTCCTCAGTCACAAGTGTTAGCATTTAATTCAACCACAATTGAACCAGTGACCTCCCATTGAGACCATCTGATGACCCATGTAGCCAAAAACCCCCACTATTGCCAGGACACACACACACACACACACACACACACTGTAAGAGTACAAATTGAACTTGACAGATCTATGAACTCGGGGAACCTTACACTGCAGCAGCACTCTAGACTAACTAAAGAAACGATCTAAAAAATAGATGTTGGAAGAGAGGAGAGAGAGCATGAAACAGAAGGGGTGGAGAGGAGAAGAAGGGGGGAGAAAGAGGGAGGAAGGGGAAGAGTGAAGGGTTAGCGAGCAGCAGATCCTGACCCGGCTTGTTGTGTTGATGTTTTCTCTGGCAGCTCGTCAGGTTGAGCTGCACTCACTGAGGGGGTTCATGAGAAACTGACGCTCATCTGGCAGTAAGGGAGAGGAGAGGAGAGGAGAGGAGAGGAGAGGAGAGATTGAATTAAAGAAATAGCTAGTTCTTTTGTCGGAGAATCACGATTTCTTTCTGGAAATGTTTTAAAGATGTATTTCAGATGCTGCAGGATAAAAGACGTCAGAAAGGGTGTAGCGGGATAAACATAAAGTTAGTTGCCCTTTTATCTGCCGTAATTACATTCAGAATTTGAAACTGAAACCAAAACCCAAATCTTCTATAAGTCCGTTGCTTTAGCTGAAAAGCTGCCAACCTCGGGTTGACAAAATGGTCAGGGAGTGGGGGAGAAGTCTGATGACCGACCAGCTGCTTGTAAATGTGGGTTTTTGGGTAATCAGGTCGTTGCGGTGAGTGCGAACTTGTTCTCCAATATCCTGCCTTAAAGGATAATACATATTTTTCCTCTTACCTGTAGTGCTGTTCATAAATCTAGATTGTTTTGGTGTGAGTTGCCGAGTGTCGGAGATATCGGCCGTAGAGGTGTCTGTCTTCTGTCCAATATAGAGGAGCTGGATGACACTCAGCTTGTGGTGCTCAAAGTGCCAAAAAATACATTTGAAAAACTCAACAGCAAAGTCTCTTTACAGAAATCATGACCCAGTTACTCAAGATAATCCACAGACCTTGTTTTGGGCAGTTTCATAAAGGAACTATTTTCTTCTACCAAAGTACACCCACCAACCACATCACCGCATAGAAGGAAACGTGAAACTACTCATGGATGACAATGTGCGATGTGGCTGAGCTGTGTAGCTAGCCCTCTGGTGCTAGGTGAGCTAGCAGCAGATGCACGCTTCCTTCTGTGTAGTGATACAGGTGGCGGGTGTAGTTCTGGAAGACGAAAATAGTTCTTAAATGAAACTTACACTTGTATGCTATTATGTAGCGGATACGTTGAAACTTTTACGTTTCTTTATGTTTCTATCAGAATTAATTTTGCTAACGAAAACTAGGACAAAAATTATTTGTCAGTGATGAAGAAGAAACGTTGACAAGCTAAAATTAATCTTGATAATAAAACCTTAGTTGAAAATGTCAGCTATCGGACATTCAAAATGTGAGGAAAGGTGAACTGAGCGGCTAACGGGGGCTGTGCTGGCAGTTATTTTCGAATGCCGCACAAGCGGTATGAGATCGGAGTGCCGACTGGCTGTAAACTCCAGTGAATAGTCAGCACCAGGATGTTTCGCTAGCCTGCAAACACTCTGGACTGGAGCAGCGTCAGCTGTTGGTGTGAGTTGTGAGCTTTAATTCAGCAGTATCTTAGCAGCAGAGAATAGGAGAGTAGATTAAATGAATGAAAAGCCAGCGTTTCTGCAAGCATAAGCATATTTCTGCTGTCTTTTTTTTTTTAAGATAAAACTTAAGGTCTGAAAGTAAACTAACAACACAACACTAACAAAAACTCAAGAAGGACAGCGGATCAGAACAGATGTGATGGTGACAGAGATACAGCAGACTCTGATGTCAGGGACACTGTAGTTCAGACCAACAACATGCAGCCGGTAAACCTTGGAAAACCAGCATGCCTGCCTCCTGTGACTTTTCATCCACAGAGCAAAATCACCTGTGTCCAAAAACTCAGCTCACAATACATTTTTGAGCTGACTTCAAACAAACAGCCAGCTGTGTCTGCTCCTGAATGTCATGGCCACTGTTCAAACTACAGACTGTTCAGTTTCATTTCAATGCTTTAATCTGGCAAACAGCCTTTAAAGTTACTGTATCTACATACAAAAATAACTTTTTAAAATTATTCACATCAGAATATTCCCAGTTCTTTAACAGACTTCACAGAAAACCTCCCTTATCTTTTCCAGTGGAACACCAAACAGGAGGACGACTGTAAATATTGTGCTTTTAATTTGAGCTGATGTGCAAATGAACCAAAAAGACGCAGGTTCAAATCCTCACAACAGAGACCTTTCCTACCAAAGGAACCTTGAACCTGGCACCAAAACCTCACTTACACATAAATTAAAGCCTTAGAAACACTTAACACTCATAATAAAACTCCAAATGATCCATCACAAGGGTTAAAAGCATATAAACTCACCTGACTGGATGAAGAATCGGTCATTCCCAACTGTCACTCCAAGTCCTCCACACCAAAAAACTGCCTCAGCGGACGAGTCATATCCAACACTGCTATATGTTTGTGTGTGTGTGTGTGTGTGTGTGTGTCAGTGGGTTTGGCAGCTGCCTGCTCGCTCCTGATAGCATTCAGTGTTGCAGCAGCAGCAGCAGCAGCAGCACGAGAGGGTTTCACAGCGACGTCAGAGAGCCTGGAAACACAGCGGTGAATTAAGTTCTCCTCCTGTCTTCTCTCTCGGCTCTCCTCCTCTCTGTTTCTCTGTCACTCTCTTTATTTTCCAGCTCTGCCTCTCCTCTCCTCTCTCCCCCTCTCAGCTTCTTCTCCACTCCCTTTTTCTGTTTCTCTCCTCCTCTCTCAGCACTTCCCACTCAGACAATTTGCTTTTTTTTCCTTTTAGTCAGCTTCAATTAATGTACCTAGGCCTCTACTCCTTCTTTTCACCTCCCCCTTCTTACTATTCTTGCTGCTTTTCTTGTTTTCTGTCTTGATTTGCGAGCTCTTTCTTTTCTCTCTCACGTTCTGCCTCTCTGTTTTAGCACTTGTCATCCTCAATTTCTTATCTGTAACTCGAACTCTTAATCTTTTTGCCTCATCCTGTTCATTGCTTCTCTCTGTCATCTCCGATCTGTCATTTTCATTCTTCCATGTGACTCTTCATAGCGTGCACTCTCATTCTCTGCGAAGCTATTCCCCTTCCTCAACTCAAATCCCTCTCTTTCTTTCTGCTTTCCCTTGGGGATACTCTCTGTTTCCCAACAACTGTCCTCCAGTTCTCTTAAACTCCTCTTTCATCTTCTCTTTCCGCTCTTTCCCACCCAGTCGCTTCTTTGCTTTATGTTGTTACTTTCTTTTCCTGCACTTCAGAGTAATTGTAAATGTTTCAGAAGCCTTCTCCTCCTCCTCCCTCTCTCCTTTTTCTTCCCCTTCCCCCCGCTCCGCTGGGCGAGTATCATGTTTGGCTTTAAACTAAAGAACTTGGCTCCAGCACAGACCACATACATCAGTAACACTGCTGCTTTATGTCCTTATTGGTGGTCGTGCGTTTGTGAAAATAAACATTGCACACTGAAAGAATACTCTTATGTTTGGAGATGTTTCTCAGCAATGCACAAAAGACGGTGTAAACCTTTGAATCACATGAATAGAAGGAAATAAAGGGCATTAAAGTTGTTGTTTGGGTGGAGAGGTTTGCTGTGAATCAGAAAGGTTTACATTGATGGAATAATCTTGTCAGTAATACAGTAAACAAAGAGACAACATACGTATCTGTTGCTCAACCTGGTCTCACTCCCACCTTCTCAAATACCGATGCTTTGTCCAAAATCTTGCACTAGTGTAAAGAGGCACACTTGAGCGAGTGACAGCATTTGTTGGCGCTTCAGGCAACTGCCATAGTATTAAGAGCAAAAATCTCCACACTGGGTGGGTGGGAGTGGAGGTGGATGGTTCAAACAAACTCCGGACTTTCACCCAGGTGTCGCTGTTCATGTCTCTCGTGAAACCAAAAGTCAGTTATATTGTTTTTATAGTGACATATGGTACTAGTGTGTGTAACATGCTATACTAGTGACTTATGTGACGTTACATTTTGTCGGTAACAAGCGTACTTATTTTAAGTCAAACCATGTGACAATAAGAAACTGTGTATTTCTTATGAAAACTTATGAAAAAAGTTTATTTTGAAAAGAGATGATGCATTTAGGAAACCGAACTTGACACGCTGTCCCTGAATGTCCAAAACTGATGTCAGAGGGGTACCTAGTGCATCACATTTTGTTGCCCATTAGTTGTTGTTGTTTTTTAATTGAATTGCAACACAATTCCCACATACATACACATTTCAAGAAAACAAAAATAGCCCAAGTGAAACCAGCAAAAGAGGACAAAAAAGGAGACAATGCCATCATTAAAACTTGGGGGTGTAAAAGTGATAACAAAACATCTGTCTTCACAACAAGCTCCCACCACCCCCTTCACCACCACCTAATGCGTCATATTTTGACGTGATGGGCCTCTGACCAAACATTAGTATTAGAAAAGTCGGGGGTGACAATGTGTTGCTTGGTTCTGCTGCGTAATATTAGAATGGGAATCTTTTCTACTGATTGTTTAAATCTTGTGCTTTCACGAGCACAAGCCTCTCGTCTGTGAGTAGATGCACACAGTTGGTGGGTGTAGTTCAGTAGTAAGAAAATAGTTCCTACTTGAAACTATTTTGAGTAACCAGGTCATGATTTCTGTAAAGAGATATTACTCTTGTGTTTTTTTTAATGTATTTTTCGGTGCTTTGAGCACCTCAAGCCGAGTGTCATCTAGTTTCATTATATTGGAGAGAAGTATTTTTAATTTTGGGGTGAGCTGTCCCTTTAAAGCATCAACTCAGCGTGAAGTGAGCATAGCATTAGTTCAGGCAGGACATGATGTCAAGCTCAGCTCACATCACAGCAACATCAGCTGATCTCAAACAGTCCAATCAACTGATGGAGCAGTCAACTGATGGAAGGGAGTCAGCTGATAGATCACATGATTCCTTTCTTTGCAACCAACTGGTGAATCTCATTCAGGGCGCCCTGTTTAAACTGCTCTGGCCTGTCTACTGTTGCTGCTTCCTCTGCAAGCTGCTTTGCAACCTGCCTCCACCCCAGCTCCTCCTTTTGCTGTGTCTGACTTAGCAATGTCATTTCTGTTTGTCATTGATGCTGCTCTGTTCTGTTCCTGGAGGGTCTTTGCTGCTGCTCTCCCTGCCTTTGCATGTAGGCGCATGGAAGGGCAGAGAGGTGTGCTCTCTCCACCTTAAGGCCACATCGGGCGGAACGTACTCTGCGGAGGTCTGCGCGGACTCAAAGCGGACGTCTGCAAGCCCTGTGCGCGCAAAGCTCAGATTTTACGACCGCACACACTCCGCTCCGCGCACCAGTGACTGCTCAGCATGTATTTTTCACATCGCGGGGATTTTTCACGGACATTTTTACAGGAAACTACAACGCGGAAGTGCGCTTGACTATGAAAGCGTGAATGACTGCGGACATTCCTCGTGGAGTCCGCTCCACTTATAGTACGCCCGAGTATGTTCGGGCCTTTAGACTTTCCTTGTTTGCACATGGAAGGGCAGGGAGGTGTGCTCTCTCCGCCTTTGGCTTTCTGCCCAGACCTAGGAAAGGCGGAGGGGCCCCAGAACAGAGCCATACCGCCAAATATAATACTGCAAATGGAAATAAAGTTTTCTTTGACTGAAGTGGTCTTGACTAAATTACAGTTTGCGAATAATCTATTGTTTTATTTCAGGCCTTACAGATTGTTTTTATTTGCCCGGGTTCTAAGATTTGTCTTGAGTTGTGTGAACTAACCCTTTAACAGTCCCACAAAACATTAATGATTTGGATTTGGTTGATCAGAAGTGTTTTTTACAAATATAATGCAACGTAAACTGTCAGTTACCACGAGGAATATGTAGAAATTTACTGTACATCTCTTGAGAATAGCTCGAAGATTATGCTTGAAGCAGTAAACATGCTCTCCTTGCCTTCATGTTACATGCTGCTTGAAGTCAGTGTGTGTGTGTTTTGATGGTGGAGCCCTCTTTACTGTCACATTCTGCGTTTGTTGTTTTGTTTCTGGCATGTGAGTGTTTTTCTGTGATTATCACGGCCACATCAGAGATCCACAGAGCCATCAGACAGAAATGCACAGCCTGTGAACATGAAATAAAACTATGCAGCGTCGTTAAAAGCCGTCCAGAATGTTTCTCAGGCTCTCGTGTGAAAAAACCTCATCAGACTGTGTACGCTGTCTGAAGTTATTGAACTCGCAGTTAATCTTAAATGTTTGTGAAATTCTCCTGATTAGCCTGCTGGGAGAGGCTGTGATGTGGGGACATCGACACGGTCAGCTTTAAGGTCTGTGTGGGAAAATTTTAATTTAGTCATCTTGTAATGGGTTGTAATGGGTCCCTCTTGTTTGGTTTGTTTGGTAATCAGCAGGATATCTCAAATCTTTCATGAAATTTGGTACCAAGTTACAAGATCAAGGATCATGTGATTAACATGTGGTGTGGAGGCAGGAATGTCTTGGCAGGATTTCTCGCCAGAGGGAGAATTCTTGTCCAATTTGTCAGGAATTAATTTTTTCATTTGAATGTCGGTCTCTAAGTATAAATACACATAAGCTACATCAGTAAAAGAATGTGGACACCCAAACAAAATATGTTGGCGGTTGAATATTGCATCCATGTGTGATTGTCGAACATCATATTCCCAAACCACGGATATTAATATGCTCCTATATCAGCCTCCACTCTTCAGATTTCAAGGTTTCTACAAGAATTTGGAACCTGGCTGCAGATATTAGCAAGTTTTGTTGTGTTAAGAGGCCTTTACTCTCCAAATGTCGCTGGAGTGTTTTTAATTACACAACTGACTCAAGTTAAAAACCTTGAAGTCCAACTGCTACTTAACCTTCAATGAAAGTGTGTTTAGCTTGCTGAATAGAAGTCCATCATTCATTATCCATAACTGCTTATCCTATTCAGGGTCTCAGGGGGGCTGGAGCCTATCCTAATAATTTTTAAATTTGCAGATGACACAGCAATTGTGAGTCTTCTGCGTAAGGACATGGACTCTTTTGCATATCACGATGAGATCAACACCTTCATTAAGTGGTGTGACAAAAACCATCTGGTTTTAAACGTGTCAAAGACACAAGAGATGGTTCTTGACCCAAGGCAAGTGACTACACACGAGCCAGTGGTCATTAATGACCAGATTATCAATCAAGTGGCCACATACAGATACTTAAGGGTCCGTATCGATAACCTTCTTTGCTGGAAAGCACACATTGACAACTTGTGCAACAAACTGCAGCAGAGACTGTATTATTTGAGACGACTGAGGCTCTATGGGGTTAGCAAGCAGATCATGCTGATTTTTTACAGAGCTATTTTAGAGATCCTCATCAGATATGGAATCACAGCCTGGTATGGCAACCTGTCAGTACAACTGAAAAACAGGTTGGCCAATATGCACAAAACAGCAATGAAGATAACTGGTATGAAACAATATGAGTCCACAGAGAATCTGTATAATCAGTCGGTCATGAAACAAGCAACAAAAATCTCTTCAGACTCTACTCACCCACTGTCCTCTGAATATGAACTCCTCCCATCAGGAAGAAGATTTCGTATACCAAAGTGCAAAACAAACTGCCTCAAATTATCTTTTGTTCCAGCCTCCATTAAGCTGTTGAACAATGTTAAAAACTAGTGCAATAGAGCAACGAGCAACGTGCAATGAACACACGGCACCTTAGCACTCAGCACTTTTTCTTGCACTTTAGACGTCTCTGTATGTCCCTGTGTTGTGATTGTTAAATGTAGTCCATGTCTGTTTTATGTGACAGCACTGTCTCTGTGATGATGTTTTTATCTTGTGCTGTGAAGCAATGAAACGTAGCACTGTGCCCAAGATGAATTTCCCTTAGGGGACAATAAAGTTTACCTTACCTTACCTTACCTTACAGCTTACATTAGGCAAAACAGGGCCTGGACAGGTCACCAGACTATCACAGGGCTGACACATTAGCCCCTTTTACACTGCCAGATTTTCCGCGAATGTTGGGCTGTTTTGCTGGCCAGCTGCGAGCGTTTATACGCAGAGGCGGAATGGCAAGTTGATCCGAGGTGCCCAATTTTCCGCCTCGTAGGGTAGACTGCACAAGCTGGAAAGATTCAAGACTACTTTAGCAATTGCAAGTGATGTGTTTAGAGGAAAAGGCACCAGGCCAGACGTATGACGCACATTTTGGTTGACGAGATGCTAACAAAAAAATTTACATTGGTGTATAAACTGCGCTTTTTCTTTTTTTTTTTTTTTACAGTTGAAGAAGGTAAGAATCACGTTAGGCCTAAAACAATACATGAAAATTAAGTTTAAAACAATATTCAGTTGTCTACATGGAGTGATTATTATCAGCGTGACATCACATGATTCAGTGGATAATGTAAATATACATGATCTGTGGTGAATCGGCTGCTTTATGACGTGTTAACAAACAGATATTGTTTCTCAGCTGCCTGTGTTCAATTAATTTGAAGGATCTGCTGAGACAGAAACACACACCTACAAACACACCCGCACATGGTTTAAAATAGGCTACACAAATATTTCTGTCATAGTTTAGACAACTCTTAACATACACACTGACACAAACGTGCACACACACACATATTTACAAATGCACATACCGCACACACCCACACACAATCAGTTGGCTGCTAACACAGAAATACACACCGATATTTACTTCAGCTGGCACATTCACTTCATAAGTCTGCACACACACACGCACGCACGCACACACACACACACACACACACACACACACACACACACACACACACACACACACACTCAGACACATGGCAGGCAGAGATAAGGAGGAAGAGACGAGTGCATCCTGTGTATCTGGAGGCCTCTGCTCCTCCACTCCCTCATCACACATTCACTGTAACAGCTGACTGTGCATTTGTCTATATGTGTGTGTGTGTGTGTGTGTATGTGTGTATGTGGGCTGTTACTTCTATGTTTGTGAGGACCAAGGGGTGTTGGTTGAAGTCTTCCCCTTTGAAATGGGCTCAACAAGGGGTGTTGGTTGAAGTCTTCCCCTTTGAAATGGGCTCAACCCTTCAAGACCCAGATACGTCAGTCCGGCACGGTAGAGCTCAGTTTGGTACACATTTTTTATGTTTCCATTGAGAAACGTTGTGGATGGTACCAATGGAACCGTTCCATACCGTCCCCATGTTTGGTCCCCCCTCTGTTGCCTCCTTTCTTGCATGCCTTTACAGAAGCAGTGAGCATATTGTTGTATTGATTCATTGGAGACCACGTTTAACAACAGGAAACCATATCAAAACATCCGTTCACAAACTCTCACACAACTCGTGCAGTATAATCCACGTCTCATGTAGCCAGTCGTTTGCTCAGCACTTCCTAAACACACACATTTTCACTGAAACTTTTCTGTTATCAACTTTTCTGTTATCAACGGCAGAAATACTGTACCTCAGTATAGAAGGCTGTATAGCCCCCAACACTTCACCCTACCGCTCTGTCCTTACAAGGATCAGGCACCTAACCTCCAGAGATGAACATGTAAAATGGGGGAGGGGTAAGGGTTGAGTGGTAGGGACACAGGATGTGCTGAAAGTAAGCCGTGGCTTTAGAGTTGAAAATTACAATAAGGTTGAGGTCAGAGTTGGTGCTGCTTCTTAACGACACCAAAAAAACACATAATACAGAGTAAATCCTCGAAGTAACCTGAAGTAATGTGACAGTTGAGATTAACAGGAAACAATCAGCAGTAGACCTGGTGCAACCACACTGTAACAGCTGTAATGTTAAAAATACTTTGTTTTCCCTCCTCTCTGGATTTGTACCTGTACCTCTCAGCCTCAGCATCACCTCAGCATCAAGGAGGAAAAATGTGAATGTGTGAGAGATGTGATTTTGTTCTGAGTTGTGAAGTGCATTTTCTCTGTTCTTGTTCCTGTGGATTCAGACTCTTTGACTGTTGAAATGAACTGAGATGAACTGAACAGAGAGAGGTCCTCTACCACTGTAGCATGATGCCCTCTGCTGTCAATACGCTGCTACTAAGTGAAGAATATTTTGCCCTTTTTACACCCGAAGCTTTCCACATCAAGGACCTCAGACTGAACATCATGTGCTTTCTACTCTGTCGTTACTGCACTTTATCATTACAGTATCTTCTAAACAGTGAAATATGTAGAAGAAAGATCACATCACACTGGATTGTTTCAGGACAAAAGTCAGATTTATAATGTTGCTGTGCACTGACAGAACTGTCCTAGTCGCACCTTGCTCTGCAGTGTGTGCGACAATAAGAGACGGTGTGTGTGTGTGAGTGTTGTGTATTTGCAGTTTTTTAAAAATTATTTTCTGTTGCTTTGAGAAGCTGAAACCAAATCTCAGTGTTCAGGGTTTCCCAGCAGAAAGCAGTTGTTCCTTAATCTCGTCTCGCTGCTCCTGTTGCAAATATGTTACAGTGTCCTCCACAGCAGTGCCAGGGGCGAGGTGCCCAACACTCAGCAGATCAGCATCAGTTACCATGGCAACAGCCATGGACCAGACTGTGGAGCCAACATGGCTGCCAAAGGGGAACTGCAGCAGCCAAGCTGTGTCTGTCTGTGTGGCTTCACACATGAGCGACAAGCGCAACATCCTGGCAGAGCTGCTCGTAACCTTCGTGTCTTTGGGAAACCGCTGTACAAGATTCACTTTTGAGTTCTCTGTATGCAGACGCTTCATTCTACGTATGAAAAACACTCAGGTTCATTCCAGTTGACATTATTTTACATGCATACCTGACACCAAAGGGACATGCGCAGTACCGTATCCAAAACCCTCAGGTAGAATTAGATTGGTGCTGTCCAAAACATTCAGCCTCCAGTGGTCAGATGGGCTGAAGCAGACACGCACTGACACTGAGTATGTTTACATACACACTGATAATTCAGTGAAGAGCACTCTCACAAAAATTGTTTATCTATCATATCAGTTTTATCATATTCAGTAAGCAGAACAAACTTGAATCTCTGCTCCAGCCAGCATACAAAGTAGGTAAAGTAGGTCTGAGAATACATTTGCACTCACCTTCCTTCTCTGATAATTTGGGTCCAGTTAATGTTAAAACTCAGTGTTTTGCCGACGCTGTCTGGCATGTCTCAGATGAGCCGCTAGCCCAGCTCCTGCTGATCTGTGCTCACCCTCCCTCTCTGATCACTTAAGATCGAGACGTTTTGGAGGTTTTTCCCGGGAGCCAAGTTGTCTGCAGAGGTCTCCTCCTCTCCAAGACAAATAGGGATAGTGATTTAAACTGCCACAAACACTGAGTAAAGATAGTTTCATGTTAAAAGAAATAGGTTTTTCGGACACTGTTCGGCCTGTCACAGTGGCTGATGTGAAGGCACAAATGCCCTATCTATGAGCCAGTGTTTGGTTTATCTGTAGAAACGTGGCGATGCAGCGTGGTAGACTCTGTGGACGAGGTCCTTATATAGATAAAATTGGCTCATTCTAAGGTAATGAAAACACAACGATTCTTATTTTCAGGCGATTATACACTAAAGAAAACATACTTATTATATTAGATAAAATCATCAACATAAACCACCGCGCACTGAACCGTCTTACTGTGATTTTATTGGTTTTGCCTATCTGAGATGTTCCTGCCTACTTATTATATTATATTCCATTTCTGCCAATATATCCCCCTAAATCCTACACAGTGGACCTTCAAGTACAAGAAATTTTCATTTAAAATTGAAATTTCTGCCTATGACAAGGATCTGTGCCTGCACTAACTGTGCCTCCCCACCTTTGAAATCAAAGCACCACCCCTGGTGCGTACAGTCTTTCAGTCTGAAACTGAAAATAACATAGGACATGTACTGGGACATGTGCTACATACTTGGAGCTCGAGCAGCTCACTAAAAATACATGCACTGCTGTACTATGAGCGCATACATTTTTGGCACGTGAATGTGAACGTGAGAACTGGTCATTGCAGTGTTAGCATGTTAGCACTGTGCTCTGCCCACAACATGTGCATAAACAGGGAAACTGAAGTCCTGACTCTGGATCTGGGTCTGAGCTACACACCAGACATTAAGTTGAGATGAGTGAAGTTGAATCTTTGCAGCCCTTGTTTTTTTTTTCAGTAATTCTGTGTGTTTTTACTTTAATGAAACAAAAATGCCACAACATATAAACATTAAACTTTGAGGACGACAAATGTTTTTGCTTTTTAGTGTTAATCACCACAGATGTTGGCAGACGCCTGCTGAGATGCAACATCCCTTTCTCTTCCCTAGAATATCACTAATCTGCTACGACACGTGACGGCCAAACACGACTTAATCATCTTGTTTTTCACAGCATACATGGGTGTAGTGTCACACTCCACAGACTGCTTTTACTATTCAGTGAAGCTGCATCAGCTCAAACCACAAATCACACATATTCAGTTCCATCACAGGAGGTAAAACATTTAAACTTCACGGCAGAAAACATTTTTGAGCTTTAGATTTGCCAAATTGTCCCCCCTTAGTACATATACATATTATAATACAGTATAATATAAGGATGCAGTTGCAGTGGAGTAACGTACATAATATCCCCTGATTGTCACACTCAAGTGGGTTGATTTATGTACATTAAACCACTTCTGTAACCATAGAAACTTATTATCCATACATTTATTTTAGCATCATATTCACTGCACTCTGTACTTTGTGTACCATAACCCTGCACATACAGTACATACAGTCTGACCTGTACAGACAGTTTGATGTCTAGCTCTCACCCGTTTGTGATAGCTGTATTTTATTTATTCAGCTGTATTATCCTGTAAATCTGTCCAGTTATGTTCCCCGTATGTGTCCTTGTACTTGGCCAGTAGAATTAATTCTGATGGTACAAACATCATTGTCTTCTTTTTATTCATACATTTGTTTCTTTAATTTAAACATATTGATGGCAGCTCTGTTTAGTGAATGACGGTTTACTGCAGGACCTATAGAGATCTGCTGAAACTTTGATAACAAAATTCATAATATATATATTTTTTTAAATAATTGGACTAATCAGACTTTACAAATGATTAAGCTAATCAAATGACAAATTGCCTAAATGACAAAGCAATTATCTGTTGTGTCATCAGTTGCTTGGGAGTCTGTTAGATCAAAACTTTAGTTACTAAACACGAATCCGACCCCTGCCTTGTGTGTTCCACCAACCTGTGGCACCGCCATAACTGTGGTGGCAAGCAGCAGTGTCTGATACTGCTTGCAGACAGTGACAACAGCAAAGTTTGTTGATTTTCTGAATTATCTGAGCTAATTAATGACACACTTTGGTATAAATGTAGACATTATTGTTGTCTGCCAAATAACAGTTATGTTTTCTATGGTTAAAAAAATCCCTACTAAACATAGAGCTGCAGGTGTTTCAGTGTGACACCAAATGCTGGATGACACTGTATGTGTTCTGTTTGTGATGCTGACTGAGTGATGTTTACTTTGCCCTTTTTAGAACAGCTAATGTTATATTTTACAATAGCAAGTTTGTTGAGTTCATTTGTCCTGCGAGACCACCATGTTACCCCCTGACGTTAGCTAAACAGTGTTAACTTAGCTGGAGTTAATTGTTTCACTATCAGTTTTCTTCTTAATCAAAGTTGAGGTTGTCCACGGGCGTCCGTGGCTTAGTGGTTAGAGCAGGTCCCCCATGTACAAAGCCTTCGGCCTTGCTGCAGCAGCCAAGGTTCGATTCCAGCCTGCGGCCTTTTGCTGCATGTCATCCCCTCTGTCCCCCCCTTTCACGCTAAAGCTGTCCTATGCAAAGGCAGAATTTCCCAAAATAAATCTTTTAATAAAAAAAAAAGTTGAGGTTTGCCACTACTGTTGGAGCAGCTGAGAACTTTCCAGGTTCTTACCGATGTTCGCACAGAGAAATGCAGCAGTGGCATCTTGTTCAATTCTGGTATTTGCCCAAATTTGTCTATAGGATGAAACATGAGCTCTTATTTGCTTCTACCTGGAACGTTTATGTTATTTATGTATTTTTGAAATGTGAAATTGTTGTGAGTAGTTTTTTTGTTACATTCATGGTGGGCTAACCACATCTTTCCCCAAATAGAAAATAAAAAGGGAACAAACTAGTAGATACTTTTCATTACCTTTTTAAAAACTCAATTATCTATAATCAATTCCTGTATTTATAAATTGCCTTCATTCTTAGTTTGATGTGTTTTTGGAATCTGAGTCATTGATTTACTCACTGTTAGTCTTTCATTACTCCCCTTTGTATAATGTCCAATTCATTATCCTTTAATGAACTGCTTCATAACCATTTGCAACTCTCTCTGGCTCCATCAGTTACTATATGCTCGATGTAAATACTGCGGCTGTTTACTGGCAGCAGAGCGGAACAGAGAAATACAAGACGTTGATGTTTTCAAAGGTAAGAAGAAACAGAGACTGTAGAGGTGGGCGGAGGTTCAGCACCACAGGATTGATTATTAGTAATTGGAGTGTGTGGTGTATGCGTGATACTCGGCAGCCACGTGGGAAGGGAGGCCACTGAGTTCACGAAGACATAGAAACTGCTTCATATTGTAGTCTGTGTTTAGGTCGTGGTGAGGTGGCTGTGAGAGAAGAGGGAAATACAAACGGAAATCAACGCTTCACATCTGGTGAACAAAAACTCCAGAAACACATGATCTTAGCGCTTTTTTGGGTGAGGGGGAGAAAAGACCAAAAAAATCTGTTCCTCCTTCCAGCTCACTCTGGGCTCGGGGCCAAGCGAGGGGAGGAAGGAAGGGGGACGAGGAGGAGGAGGGATGAAGAGGAGAGGGAGGAAGGAAAAGCAGGAGAACGCAGGCAGGATCTGTGGGGATTGCAGGGGTGCATGGAACAGATGCGGAATAATTTAACTCTTCCTCGGCCAAACGTCGTCCCGCTCAGTGGGCTCTGCAGCTCTGCTTTGAGCTCTCCTGATTAGAAACAGTTTAGAGCTTCATTCCAAACACACAAACAACTGCTTTTATCAAATGAATTTGTCATTTCACAAAAATTGTTAGTCGTTTCGGTCTTTGAGCAACAAAATGTAGCCAAAATGACTTGGCTCAGCATCGGCCCAAACTCAGCATGCCAGAGGAAGTAGGTCAGGTTACTTCTGGTTGCCCAACTTGGCTGAGAATCAGGATGATTAACACCTCAGATTCAGGCAAAATAAACTGGTCCAATTTTAGACTGCCATCACTGGGCCATTTTCAAAAAATGACCTTGCCAGAAGATATAAGTCAAGCCATATCCAGTTGCCTGACTCAGCTGAGACTCGGGATGAATGACACCCCAGAATAGGGCCAAATAAACTGGCCTGATAATGGCTGCTGACACTGCCATCACTGGGCAGTTATCAAAAAACTGACCTGGCCCAGCATTGGCCCAAATTCAGCATGCTGGAACAAATGAGTCAGGCCATGTCCAGTTGCTTGACTTGACTAAGACTTGGGATGAATGACACCTTAGAAAACGGCCAGGTAAACTGGCCTGATTACAGTTTACAACACTGCCATCACCGGGCAGCCATCAAAAAAATGACCAGGCCCAGCATCGACCCAAATTCGGCACACCGAAAGAAATAAGGTAGGCCATGTCCAGTCGCCTGACTCTGCTGAGACTTGGGATGAATGACACGCAAGAATAGGGCCAAATAAACTGGTTCAATTCTGGCTGCTGACACTGCTATCGCTGGGCAGTTACCAAAAAACTGACCTGGCCCAGCATTGGCCCAAACTCGGAATGCCGGAACAAATAAGTCAGGCATTGTCCAGTTGCTTGACTTGGCTGAATGAAACCCCAAAAAAGGGCCAAGCAAATTGGTCAAATGACAGCTTCTGACACTTCCATCACTGGGCACTCATCAAAAAACATGACCTGGCCCAGCATTGGCCCAAATTCTGCCCACAGGAAGAAATAAGTCGGGCCATGTCCAGTCGTCTGACTCTGCTGAGACTTGGGATGAATGACACCCAAGAATAGGGCCAAATAAGCTGGTTCAATTCTGGCTACTGACACTGCTATTGCTGGGCCATTATCAAAAAACTGACCTGGCCCAGCATTGGGCCAAACTCGGCATGGCGGAACAAATAAGTCAGGCAATGTCCAGTTGCTTGACTCGGCTAAGACTCATGGTGAACAAGCCAAGTATCAAGCAAATAAACTGTCCTCATTCCAGCTTCTGACACTGCTGTCATTGGGCCATTGTCAAAACAGTGAACTGGCCCAGCATCTGCCCAAACTTGGCTTGCTGGAAGAAATTGTCCATGTCCAGTCGCCTGACTCGGTGAAGACTTGGGATGAATGACACCCAAGAATAGGGCCAAATGAAACTGCCATCACTGAGTCAGCAGATTGAATTCTTCATTCTGACAGATGAACGTCATGTATGTCATGTATATCCTAGGAGAGGCTTTAAACACTACAACAAAATGAAAAATGGCTAACTTCTCCTTCCTTCTCTTTTTGTGCGTAAAAACCTTACTTACATCTTTTGGTAGGGAATGGGGTTTCCTGATTGACCATTTTGACAAACATGATACTTTCGGATTCTCTGCTTGGTCATTGTTTTTTTCTATTTCTTAACATCCTCTCTCTGATTATTTATGTATGGCAGTAACGTCAAAAACATGATTCAGGTGTTTAATTATGTTGTCACTTGCAAGGACTTGCTGGGTTAAAGTTGCCCGAGCAGCAGTCCCGAGTTATCCTTTTAGGCTGAGCTGCTTCTCTGAAAGAAAAAAATAAAATACATTTTCACTGTTGTGGTTGCATAAATGTGAGTAGCCCATAATAGCTACAGTTACGCCAAATTAAATCATCATATCATCCAAACTTTTATTACTTTTTGTTAGAAATGCCTCTGCAAGACATATGTAGGATGTATTTTAGCTAGGCAGCTAGCTGGCTAACATAGGCAGCAGACTGCTTGTAAGAGAGACAACAAAGAGAGAAAGGGCTGAGTGAGGCAGCTACGAGGAGCACAACTCAGGCCAGAGGGTGAAGCATCATGATAGAAATGTCAGACAGCCATTTCCAACATAATTCATTTAATGGGAAGTGGGCCTGTGCTCTCAGAAGCATTTCTTTTTTAAAAGTTGGACGAGGGTTGCGCAGTTCAGGTAAGCTTGTTAAATCTAAAAATATTTTGGGGTTTCGGGCAGGCGGGTCATCAAGTGACAAAGCAGTGTTCTGAGTAAGTTATTAATAACTTACAGAAACATTGTGCAGTGGTTCACCTCTCTTTCTGTCTCTCCCAAACACACATAGAAAGCGGCTTTATCATCACTGCTGTGCTCAGGCTTTTTGTTATCTGTTTTATTGACGAGGAAAATCTGTTGAGGTTTGACACGTATTGAGCCTTCTGTCTGTACTCTGCATTCATTTGGTCCATATTTGTGCATGGTTTCTGGAAGTTTACAGATACAGACAAAACAGAGCAGTACCACCAGAGATCATGGAGGCAGTGTAACGTAGTTCAAGTGAGATACGACCGTAGGAGAACAGACATAATGGAATGAATTGGTAATATAGTAAAAAGAACTGTCCGTCCACATGTCGTGATGTATTAAATGGCCTCACAGACCACTGCTGTCTACAGTGCTGCCTCCATTAAAAGGTACATAATTCAACCTCCTCCACTGTCGCTTCATTTATTGTTGTGTGCAACTCTTTTGACTCTGCCTTTGAGTGGATGTATCTATGCCATCATAAAGGACGCCTGCAAGTTTGAGGGCAGTGACGTTTACAATATTTGAACAGGACTTGTCTATTTCCATATGTAAATGGAGCATAAATGAGCCCTAACGCTATGTCCTAACTGCTAGCAAGCATCCTCTCTGTCCAGCCTGAATCCATTAAATATGCACGTCTGTCATGTCACATAAACAAATCACTGTACCTATCCACTGTGTGCTTATGTTAACAAACCATGTAGGTTATCAGCTGGGCACTGGAGACCATAGCTACTTAAGATGTAACCACTTAAGACAGGTGAGTAGTTGCAGTCTTACTATGTTTGTACTTTTTAGACTGAGCACACTTGTTTTATATTGTGACATACAACATAGCCAACAGCAAGTAGGCTGTTATTAGCGATGGTAATTACTAGAAACTTCCAGGTCTGGTCTGTGAGTCAGGTTTGAGTGATTGAATAACGCATATGTTTGTGGGTCAGGCAGAGCGGATCGGCTCTCACAACGAGCCCGATTGGTACAGGTTTTAAAATCCCTCACCCCCGCATCACTAATAAATACGCAGTATGCAACCTGGTCTCACTCCGAAGTCGTCGAAATTCGGTGCTTGGGTAGTGACTTGTGGTGTCAGACACCGATGAAAAAAGCTGTCCTGTAATATCGCCATGATATGCGGCCAGCCGCTCGGGGGAAACACAGTGGGACAAGAACGAAAGTTAAGGCGGTGAAAGTTCGAGTAGGGTGGATGGGTCCAACACACACTCTCTCACCTGGGCGAGTGGTGTTCGCATCCCGTAAGATTCTAAAGTCAAACCCTGTTCTTTTTTCCTAAACCCAACCATGTGTGTTAGTTGTTGGAGGAAGAAAAAAACGTCAATTTGCAGCGTTGTACCGACATGGTGCTTTTATTTTGAAAGAGACACTATGTAAAAAATAAATTTCCCATGAAAATGGAAATGTATTTTGAAAGAAGACAATGCATGTAACAGGCAGAACTTGACACAGCATACCAGAACGTCAACAACCAACGCACCCAGGGTACCTTGCGCATCGTATCTGGACGTGGAAAGTCGATGACCAAACGTGGACATGTGACGAGGTCGGAGTGAGAATGTGTTGCAGTATGTCATATCTGTGCATAGGTTGTCTTTAACATAATTTTTAAAGAAAGTGCTATTCTGTAGGGGGGCTAACACCCCCAGGTTAGAGCAGCACCCCTCCCCAAAATGTGTGCACGGCCCTGATCAGCTGGCTGCATGAGTAGCTTAAAAATAGTGATTCGATTGCAGCACATTAACTAAAGGACAGGAAGTAGAGATTTTAATGAAAGGTCTTGGTGATGACAGTGATTGCCAAACTCATTTCATTAACTTATTGAAAAGTGTCATTTTACAGCCCATGCAAAAAGGAAAAATATGAAACCACTGGGTAAAAACTCTGTATATCAATATAAATACATATTATTTTCTTACAGTATATGGTGAGGTTAGTGTGTGTCTGGCATTTAATTCCAAACAGCATCTGTTAAATTATAATTTGGTGCTCTTCTCACCAATTACAGTGTGAACTACAGCCTAGCAAGTATTTTAATAATTATGTGAGTTCAGCTCTGTCTAAAACCTTCAATAAATGATGGGCTGCAGTGGTTGGCTCAGTATGAGTGAAGGATAGTTGCAGGATGTGGGATGTGATGCCTTCTGTTGCTATTACCAAAGACAGCAGGACAGGCATAAAGACAGCAACACAGTGGTTGATATTCACATCCACATTCAGGTGTAACACAAATCCTAGTTTTTACATGCGTGATGCAGCGCTGCTCTCATCACGCCACCCCCAGAAGAGACATCATTTAGAAAACGCAGCATAGACAGAGTCAGGTAAACATCTACAATGGCTGGCACACTAATTATGTATGCATGGATGCTTGTCTGCCTGAAACATTTGCTGCACTGTGACTGCACCTCACACCGTTTAACACTGTGATTTTGAAATGGACTCATACTTAATGTTTTGTGCTAATATGTGAGTATGCGACCTTAACTTGGATAAATTGAGATTTCTTATTTTTAAAAGTAATTTGTGCAGCAATAAGGCTGGTTGTTTGACATACAGGATGGATTCTGTGTGTTTAACCTTGACATGTGAGTGTGCTCAGCTGTGGTCAGAGGCTCTCAGTGATATTTTCATTAAACAGCAGATTTCTTTAATCCATAACTGTTTCTGCAGGATGCGCACAACATGGTGACTCAGTTTTTCCAACTTAATCAGTCAACAAAATCATTTCACTAAAGAAAATCATCAAATCCGTTTCTATTTATGGGTTGGGGTTCAGTGGTGTCGTTTGTTGTGTGTTTTGTGTTTATGTGTGTGCCAGAGCAAGTCGCTGACAGCCGCTGTCCATCATCTGATGGAAGAGATTAGTTTGTGCCTGCTGCACTCTGTGGTCCGAGATGCGGTGTTTATTTTGGCGTGGTTTGGTTTATTCATACTGGAACATGTAGTAAGATTCCGATCCAGTGTGTTGTACCACAGGTATTCCAGCTTGTGTTAATTTCAGACAACAGTTCCTACATAAGTTGTATATATAATATGTATCTGTGTATACAACAGAAAAAAATAATACTTCAAATGTTTCCAATAATGTTTTACACTGCAATTCATATAATATGATAAAGACAAAACATTATGACTCCACTGCACACAAAAAATCAAGTAATTTAAGACACTTTCCTAAAAACAGACCACCTTGGGTATTACTTTCAGAACTTGTCAATGATCTCTGCTACGTTTGTATAAAGAAAATATTTTGCCAAGTAAAATATTTCAGAAACTTAAGACATTCAACACATCAAGACCCCTGACCTCACTCCAATTACATGTTCAGGTACAATGTGACAGCTGGTAGGGTGATACGAGACACAGGATTGATTATTAGTAGCTAAACGATGTGTTTGGTGATACTCAGCAGCCATGTGGGAAGGGAGGCCATTGGGTTCTTACACCACACACAAAGACGCAGAAGAGAAACTGCCTCATTAGGGCCCGAGCCCCGAATGGTGCAGGATCCTACAGTGATGACAAAAATACCATATTAGCTGGTCACTATATTAGGTACACCTCCCTAGTACCAGGTTGGACCCCTTTTGCCTTCAGAACTACCTTAATTCTTGGTGTCACAGAGTCAACAAGGTGCTGGAAACATTCCTCAGAGATTTTGGTCCATATTGACATGATGACATCACACAGCTACTGCAGATTTGTCGGCTGCACATCCATGATGTGAATCTCCCGTTCCACCACATCCCAAAGGTGCTCTATTGGACTGTGGAGGCCATTGGAGTACAGTGAACTCATTGTCATGTTCAAGAAACCAGTTTGAGAAGCTTTGTGACATGGTGCGTTATCCTGCTGGAAGTAGCCATCAGAAGATGGGTACACTGTGGTCATAAAGGGATGGACACGGTCAGCAACAATACTCAGGTAGGCTGTGGTGTTTAAACCATGCTCAGTTGGTACTAAGAAAATCTCCCCCACACCATTACACCACCAGCAGCAGCCTGAACCGTTGATACAAGGCAGGATGGATCCATGCTTCCATGTTGTTTACACTAAATTCTGACCCTACCATCTGAATGTTGCAGCAGAAATCGTTTTTCCAATCTTCTATTGTCATGGTTGGACATGTTGTTGCTTCAGAGATGGTCTTCTGCACACCTTAGTTGTAACCAGTGGTTATTTGACTTCCTGTTGCCTTTCTATCATCTTGAACCAGTCTGGCCATTCTCCTCTGACCTCTGGCATCAATAAGGCATTTTGGCTCACTGGATATTTTCTCTGTCTGGGACCATCCTCTGTAAACCCTAGAGATGGTTGTGGTGAAAATCCCAGTAAATACTCAGACCAGCCCGTCTGGCACCAACAAGCATGTCAAGTTCAAAGTCACTTAAATCGCCTTTCTTCCTCATTCTGATGCTCAGTCTGAACTTCAGCAGGTCATCTTGACCGTGTCTACATACATACATTGAGTTGCTGTCACACGATTGGCTGATTAGCTATTATAGCTTTAATGAGCAGTTGAACAGTTGTACCTAATAAAGTGGTTGGTGAGTGTATATCAAACGCTATATATATCAAAAACTAGAGACAGATTCAACAAAAAACAGTGAAACAGCATTTAACGCTTGACTGTGAACAGCACACAGAAAAAGAGAAGAAGAGTTTCTGATTCTTTGAAAATGCAGAACAGAGGAAGTGCTGAGTTCCACTGATAAGACTATGAGAGTTTAACTATGGTAATTATTGTAGGTCTAACCAAATATTTTTAGTCTCAATGTGTTAGTAAAACTTCAGCTGGTGGAATGAAACCAACTGATGAGGCTGAGGTCCAGTTTGAAAACACAAAAATAAGAGACGTTAAAGAAATACGAACAGGCAAGTCAGTCATGCTAAGCTAATTAGTCGTCAGGCTAATGTTAGCCTTTAGCTGTCATCAGGGTTTGTGAGTGTCTGTTAAAGCCATGAATATTTGTAGATTCAAGACGTATTAAATGCAAATAAATTGTGCAGTTTATAGAAGACTTCATAATGACTTGTGACAAGATCAGCTCTTTATTAACTTGCTCATTTTGCCATAACTTTCTCATCAGAAAATAACCTTTTGTTATACTGAGGTAATGAGACAATTAACTCATGAACTTCAGATAAGAAGTTTAGAAAATAATAATTGCAAACATGGCTCGTGTTCTCCCTTTCTCTAGTAGCAGACCTTGAGTTTATAAGATAGGGACCAACTTAATGAACTCACCTGTGCTCTCTCCTTTTGTTTATGTCACATAACAAACAAAAGAGACTGATGAAACGCTTGTTGCAAAAACAAATGTTGCATCTTAGCTGAACTTACTGTAAAATGTCTTGAATCACTGAAGAGAAACAGATTGTTATTGAATTTTGTGATCTGGGTTCATTTAATACAATTTTTGTAAAATATCATTTCAGTAAAATAAAAGCAACAATAAACTTTGTCAAACACACTTTTGACTCAAAAGATTAAAGTCCCCATTTAGTTCAGTTAGAAACCCAGTTGTATTTCTGAGAGTGAAGTAAAAAGAATTTAAGTCTGATGCAAGTGACCTTTTTTTCTTGAAATTTATGTTCTGTGTTCAAGTATCAAGCCAATCATTTCCCACCTGCATATCAGGGGAGGTTCTGTTTGTCAGAACCACTTTGTTCTCTTTCCAGCAGAGAGTAATCCACTGCAGTGGCAGCTGAGCAGTGTGTGCCTTGCTCAAGAGCACACTCACAGTACTTGATAAAGGAGGGATACTGTTAGTTACTCTGTGTTTTATAGTAAGTATGGATGGTACTGAAAGGTTCTTGGACTGTTGGTTGATGAAGTTTGACCCTTTGCAGGAGGAGCTCTCTCCTTTCTGCTCATGATAACTTGCACCAGAAGAAAATGTTTTGGCATTCTAGGTTTCTGCAAACTGAAACTGAACACTGAAACTTTACATCTGTATATTTCAAATAAATCACCACCGTTTTGGGAGTGACATAGTTCTGATTAAAGGTTAGCGGTCAGGGTTTTAACCCAAATCCGAGACGCCTGCCAAGCTGCAGACCACTGTTTGAGGACAGTTACTGAATATAAAGATAGACAACGTGTCTCTGAGTCCTCCCACCAAATAAAAATGAAGCCAAAATATCCCAGATAGGACTGCCACCATCTTGCCCTGGTGACTTCATTTGGAGCCAGAGTCTGCGCAGTAGCGATCTCCGCAGTATTGAGTTGCCGCCCATACACCTGTCTGACCAATAGTGAGCAATGCATAGCGAAGAAGGACAGAAACCATCTTCGGGGGAAAATTTATTTTACTGCCAGGGGGTGATTGAGATGTTTTGGCTTCACTTTTAGGGAGCTGTCATGCTGTCCATCATTATTATACGGTTTATGTTCGAGACCAACAAACAACAACGACCCGTTGCTGCGTTTCCAAAACTGCACATCTTAAGCCCAGACATCTATATTTTCATCTTTTATTTCGGCGCATATATAAGGCTGTCTTAGTCACTGGCTTCTTTTAAGTCTCTCCTAAAAACGTACTTCTATCGGAGAGCATATCCTGACTTTATCTGAGCTGTCTGTCTGTTTTATTGCTGTTATTAATTTTATTTGCCATTTATTATCTTGATTTTGGTTTTGACCGTCCTTATTTTATCTTCTACGTAGGTGACATTTTATGACATGTTATTTGTACTTTGTAACTGAATTTTGAATGGTGCTATATAGATAAAGTTTATCATATGGGGATCAATTCCATCTCTCCACAGAAGTCTGTTAATGCAACAATTTGGCCTTAAGTGTTTGACACCATACCCACCACCAAGAACACAATCTTAACAGCTTCACATTCACATAAACAGCCAGGTGAGGCTGACATAGGAGCCTAGCATCAAGTGAAGTGCTGAGAGTAGAGTGAATTCTAATTCACTGAATAAATCAACCAATGATTGTGTTCATTAACCATTTAACGTCTCGTCAGTCATCCAAAGCCATTCAAAAAAAACAAAGGCACAATTTTACAACACTGCATTAGAGTTCTCACTGAAATCAATGATTGGGTGAAACAGCACTTTGAATTGCCTTATTGCTGAAATATGCTATATAAATAAACATTTCCTGACCATATCTAAAGTTCATAACCGTACGTAAAGTTTAAACATATCTGCTACATAATAATGCACAAATGTAATGTATCTGTGCTTTACAGAAATATACAATGCAAATATTTATTTTGTCAATTTGGTTGAGTATGTTCAAACGTGAGATTCCATTTTATAGGACCACCACTAAGAGTGAATAAAAGCTTCTTTCATTTCAGGTTGAGTGGATGTGAGCAGAACCTGATAATCTGATAATATTGGCTGTCCTGTGATTTTAAAGTCATATACTCAATATTTTCACAGACATAAAAACTGGGCTCATGATGCAATGCAGGGCAAAGCTGCAGATCATAACAAAGTTATCTTGGTGTTAGAGTCAGTAGTCTATTTGCCTTTGTTTCATCAAAAAGTAAAACTAATTTCCATCATTACCCCGGGAATAGGCCGTTGATTGTGATTACGTTATTCTTTGAAATGACCGTGTAATGAAATCGAGCAAAACACTTTTCCTAATGAGGCCTCTCAGATCTGCAAAAGCTTATAAACACAGATCTTAGTGCAAGCAGTCTGTAAATCAAAAGACAAATGCAAGTCTTTGAAAAATCAGAGCTTTATTATGTTATCGCAATAATAACAATTAGAGTAATAGTGTTTATGTAGCACTCATGAAAAAGCAGAGTTAACATAGTGCATATAAATATAAAATCATGGCCAAGTTGTGGAAAAAAATGAGCCTTTAGAAGCAGAAAGTCTTTGCTGAGCCCTTAAAAGGATGATACATGTGCACTGACAGAGTTTACACCTCTGAAAAAGCAGCCAGTGAAGATGTGTGATATTTCTAAATACAGGTTTTTTTTACATCTGTTCTGTCTGAAATTATAACAGACCCATGTAACTTGTGAACTTAGAATTCATTTTGTATCTATGATCTTTGCCTTTTCTACAGCACCAAGCAACCCGTCTGCTCATAGACCTCTAAATCGAAACTCTAATATCTAAACCATGCCATTTAAATTACTTTTGCTTTATTGGATGATTTTCATAACTGCCTAAAGGGATGTTAAGCATTTCAAACCATGACCTTAAGTCTAATAAACCTTAAAGAACATCACTGGCGCAGCTGAGGGTAAACACAGGTACTGCGATTCTGTCAATACAAAGGCACCGTCACAGGCAAATACAGTACACCGTGCTTTTTCTAACGACGTGTGTTGAAGGTATCCTCGGGGTTTGAAAGTCACGCATTGGATTCCTGTCACAGCGGTTTGTCCTGCAAACATGTCGTAAATAAACAGCTTCTTCCCGCCTCATTGTCACTCTGAATACGAGCATCCCCTACATGTCTCATATGTAAATGAGTGTGCTCGTCTGTAAACCTGATAACTATTTGTGCATAACTGTCTCTGAGCAACTATAGCCTCCTCATGTCAGCTTTGGGGTTTCATAAAATCTCAAATTTACTGTTTATCGGCACGACATGTTCTCTCTTGTTGTTACTCATGTTTCATCACACTTAACAGAGAAATATTACAATGCTTATTATGCATCATTAGTGTAAATATCTGCACCATGAGAAGCCAGCCCAATAAATGCGAAAAGAGTCCGTATCAATGGGGGTCTCTGACCTTGTTGATGAGGTCAGGAAGAAACTGTTTTTGTGGCATGAGGTTTTGGTCCTGATGGGCCGCAACCTCCTGCCAGAGGGGATTGTATCGAAACAAGGGAGTTCAAGTATCTTGGGGTCTTGTTCACGAGTGAGGGTAGAATGGAGCGTGAAATGGATCGGCGGTTTGGTGCTGCTTCTGCAGTGATGCAGGCACTGCATCGGACCATCATGGTGAAGAGGGAACTGAGCCAGATGGCGAAGCTTTCGATTTACTGGTCCATCTGTGTCCCAACCCTCACCTATGGCCATGAGCTCTGGGTAGTGACCGAAAGAATGAGATTGCGGATACAAGCGGCTGAAATGAGTTTCCTCTGTGGGGTGGCTGGGCTCAGCCTTAGAGATAGGGTGAGGAGCTCGGACATCTGGAAGGAGCTTGGAGTAGAGACGCTACTCCTTTGTGTCGAAAGGGGTCAGTTGAGGTGGTTCGGGCATCTGATCAGGATCCTCCTGGGCGCCTCTTGATAAAGGTGTTGTGGGCACGTCCCACTGGTAGGAGGCCCCGGGGCAAACCTAGAATCCGCTGAAGGTATTACATATCTCATCTGGCCTGGGAACGCCTTTGGGTCTCCCAGGAGGAGCTGGAAAGTGTCGCTGGGGAGAGGGACGTCTGGGGTGCTTTGCTTGGCTTGCTGCCTCCATGACCCGGCCCTGGATAAGCAAATGAAAATGGATGGACTTTGTGTCCAGGGTGGAAGGGGTCAGCTACAATTTTTCCTGCCCACCCCAGGGTCCTGGAGGCGTACAGGTCCTGGAGGAATGGTGGATTGCAGCCGATCACCTTCTCAGCAGAGTGGATGATATGCTACAGTCTGGCCTTGTCTTTTGTGGCACCCGCAGTGTACCAGGAAATGAGGATGCACTCAATGATGGCAGTGTTGAGGTGCCCCATCATTGTCTTTGGCAGGTTGAACTTCGCTGTAGCAGGAGGTACATCTTTTGCTGTGCCTTTTTAATGAGGGAGCTGATGTTCAGCTTCCACTTGAGGTCCTGAGTTAAGAGGGAGCCCAGGAAGCAGAACGACTTCACAGCTTCGACTGGGGAGTCACGCAGGGTGATGGGGGTGGGTGGGGTTGTGTTCTTAAGGAAATCCACAATCATCTCCACTGTTTTTACAGCATTGGGCTCCACATTGTTTTTTGCTGCACCAGGGGTCTCATTTATAAACACTGCATATGCACAAAATGAGGCCTGAAAGAGGCGTACACCACTTCCCACGGAAAAATTTTGATCTATAAAAACAGACTTGATGGGAGAAACTTTGACCCATGCTTACGAACATTTTGGAGACAGGAAGTTGGTGAGGCAGATAATAAGGTTGAAGTCTAATTGTAGACATTGGTGAATACTTTTTGGTGTTTGCCATTTTTGGCTTTTGTCTGTTCATACATTTTTAGTATGTATTTAACGCACTGTTTTAGAAATGAGAGCCCAGGTAACCAGATGGTCAATCCCACACCTGTGCACAGACTCTTCCCAGCCAGAGATGAGCCCAATGAGAGTGGTGTCAAACGGGAACTTCAGGAGCTTGACAGACTGGTGACTGGAGGCCCAGATGTTGTTGTGCAGGGAGAAGAGCAGAGGGAAAAGGACACAGCCTTGGAGGGAACTGGTGCTGACTCTCCGAGAGACGTGTATCCCCAGCTTCACAGGCCGATAATTTTATGTGAAAGCAATGTGAAAGCCCCCCCCCCATCCATCAGATAGGTAAACTTAATTAAAAAAATCAATGATTAAAAACATTTCTAGAGCTCATACTGCATCTTCTGAAAATAAAAAAACCCACCTAAAAGATTTGCAGAAAAAAAAGTAAGTGAGTGATTAAAAAAAATTAAGTATTTCAAAAGGAGAAGCAGANGCCCCCCCCCCATCCATCAGATAGGTAAACTTAATTAAAAAAATCAATTATTAAAAACATTTCTAGAGCTCATACTGCATCTTCTGAAAATAAAAAACCCACCTAAAAGATTTGCAGTAAGTGAGTGATTAAAAAAAATTAAGTATTTCAAAAGGAGAAGCAGAAAAAAATCTCTGCAAGCAAGACCATGCTGTGGTTTATCCAGTATTCATTCCTGCTCCTCCACTACAACACACAATGAAAATGTATTTCCTGGGTGGTAACAAACAGTGTGAATCAATTTTATGAGGCACCATTTTACTAAGCTCACTGTTGCCTGGTGGATGATGAGGTATGTCTAATTTAGTTTCAGACATTAATGATGCAGAAAAGATTTCAGTTCATTTTCTGTGAGGTGGCGCATGGAGCAGAGCCTCACCACTGTGAGGTTTTTCTTCCATACAAGGAATGAATGACCCGTGATGGTGCTGCGAGCCTCACTGTAACAAAGGTCAACAACACACTCTGAAACAGTTTGCTCACATCTATGAAGTACATCCTCCGAATGCTAAGACGGTATATCTGACATCCCAATCACCACAGAATGACTTTCATTGTAACCTTGTATTCTAATAAACTCAGGTCTCAGTGCTTTCATCTGAGCAACTTAAATTGCAGCGAGAGATAACTGCTTGAAAAATTCAAACCTCAGCACTCAGAAATCTTGTGAAGTGAAGCAAATGCAGCAGACTCAGGGTTATCATCTCAATCTGTCCCGTCATGCTTTAAACCAAACAGATGAGATGTGTTGGTCCAGATGTTAACGAGAGAGTTGTATTTCTCTCCTAAAGAGACAGATTACCCCCCCCCAAAAATACATATTTTTCCTCTTACCTGTAGTGCTATTTAGTAGAAAGAGAGTAGTTCTCACATAAAACTGCTCACAACAAGGACTGATTATAAAGATGAAAAGCGACTTGCCCTATCCTTGAGGAGCACCTGATTCTTTATAACTAACTACACAGTGCCTTAACCCAGTGCAGCACCCTTTATTTGTCCCTCAAGGTCTGTGGATTATCTTGAGTAATCAGGTCATGATTTCTGGAAAGAGACATCGCTGTTGAGTTTTTCTAATGTATTTTTGGTACTTTGAGCACCACAAGCTGAGTGTCATCTAGTTTCATTATGCTGGAGAGAAGGCAGACACCTCTACAGCTGATAGCTCCAACATTCAGCAACTCACACCAAAACAATCTACGGTATATTGATCAATAGCACTGCAGATAAGAGGATATATATCTATAAGAGGATGTATTTTGGTCTCTTTACTATGGACCTCAACACAGCTTGGGACTTGTTAATGAATTTCAACTTGTGAAAAAAACAAATTGATTGATCGAGCAGTTTCAGGATCACAAGCTGTCTGACCTGAGCATAACTGACGTCACATGACTGTTGAAGAACAAGGCTGCTTTTGTAGTTTGTGTTGATAATTGTCTGGTGTTAGTCAACGCTCTGTGTATGATAGCATAGACAGAACATCTCACAGGTTGGATATGAGCCTGTCGATGCATTCAGTAAATGCATGTTCACATTTTGACAAAGCAGTCCCAACTAAAGGTCCACTTTTAATCATGTCACATGGTCCTTATCGGTGGCTGTAGTTTGCTTAGTTGCCATGGAGATGGATGTGTTGATATGTGAGCTCTGTTATGGTTTTATCCAAAGCACTTTCAGGACTTTTAAAAGTTTTTGAACTTTGAATCTCGATCTTTTAACTTTTTCAAAGAGTAGTAAAGAGGAAATTTTGGTATTTTTTAGCCTTGACTCTATTTTCTAATGTTTTGTCTCTAAGTGACCAATGAAGACAACTATTTGTTAAATCAGTCGAGTAGTGAGAGAGAGCGCTGCAGTGATCAGCGGCGAAACAGGCTGCAGTGTAACTACCCTGAGCATGTTAGCACTATCAATTTACATCCAGTAAAAGTGCTTGTTTCTGCCACTCACAGGCTCAGATTATGTTTTGTGTCAGGCAACATTATGGAAAGGAACCCTACAGAGAAATTAACATTTTGCTTTATCTTTGGCTCAATCTGTTGTGTTTGTTATGGTGTGTAACCCAGTCTCGCTCAAGAAGTCTCGCTCTGAAATCTTGCAATAGGTGCCTTGTTGTAGGAGGACAATGGTGGAAACGTTAGTGAGAGTTGGAGAGAGGAGTGCCTGGAAGAGTGTGTTTTGTTGGAGTACAAGACTAGCCTAGTTAAGTGAAACATTTTCACTGTCACGGCTGAATATATAGCTGATTTTGACAATGTGGAAAAACCTGAAAGATTTCAGAATGAGACCTCTCCTTACGTGAGACTTGATTACACACAATAACAAACAGACCAGATCAGGCAAAAGGTAAAGAAACATATTCATCTCTTTGTCGGGATGCTTTTCATAATGTTGTCAGACACTGAAAATAACCATCTGAGCCTGTCAGTTACAAAAACAGGCACTTTAAGTGGATGTAAACTGACAGGGCCAATTGCCCTGAGTGGTTCCATTGAAACCTGTTCTGCTGCTGTTGGCTGCAGCCCTGTCGCTCAATACTGGATTTCAAAAACTGTTGTTCTCACGACACACTTAGACAGATAAACATGATAAAATAGGGTCCCATTTTAAAAATACTGAAGTTTACCTTCAAACTCTCTCTCCACTCAAAAATGAGCTTTGCTTATTAGTTTATCTGTGTTTGAGCTTCACTGTGCAGAACGACGTATGTACAGAGTTTTCATCTCCTGAAGGTTTGACAGTTACTCTTTGCTCACGAAATCTGAGTTTAACACATGTATGAGCATGTTTTTTTTGACACTTCACGTAGTTTGTAAGCCAATCTTAATCCAGTGTGCAACTTACCCAGGAGCGATATGGAAACCCTGACGCCTACAGTGCACAAACACAGAGAACGGCCTTTACAGTGAAGAAGGAGAGAGCTTGCATCCAGCAGGAAACTTTTAAAATGAACAATATTTGCACATTAAAGGTTCTGGATTTCTTTAAATTAGAGAGAGGAGTAGGAGTGCTTTGAAAAACCATATTAAACACAAAACATAAAGCTTGTGGGCCAGAACCGGCCTACTGAAGGGTCCAATCCAGCCCACTGGATGACTTTGCACAACTGATATTGACGCACTTGTGAAGGCTGAGAGGTGTCAGGTTTTAGGAGAAAGTTTAACAGTGAGTAAAATGCTGCTTTTCCACCCTGACCAGAGTACAGCTCTCTGAAATAGCAATGAATACTTAATCTGATCATATTTAAAGATAGTGAACATTGTACAAAATATTGTCAATCAGCAGCTTCAGTACAAAAGAATCTGTATTGTGACGCCCCTCCCCTGTCTTGGAGGATGTTCTGGCCAACCTCATCAGGCAGTTGGCTGACATGAGAGGGTCTTTGCCTTGACCTGGGCCTTCCAGGCTACAAAAGCTGCCTCATGTTTCCACATGCTTTCTGACTTCCTACAACAGACGTCCACTCTGCATCCTTGCTTTTTGGTGTTGCACCTTCAACACCTTTGCGGCACACCTGAAACACATCCGTGCTTGGCTTTCATTACTGACTTTCTGACCTGCACACTCTATTGTTTGAGTTAATCTTAGTTTAATAAATGATGCTTGTTTTAACTAAATCTTTTGTGCGGACTCCCTACTTGTCACATTTATGCAGCCTGTTTGTGACAGTATCACACTAATATATTAAAACAGTGGTTCCCAACAGGTCCAGCCACTGGTGCCAGATTTCTCCTTAGTCATTAGTTCAAGGTCCCACAGTTCAATACATTTAGTGTCATACTTGTGTTTGGCCATGTCATTAAGCTAGTTTGCTGTCTCTGTCAAGTATCTCTCTGTGAGTGTGGCAGAAAACAGCACTTTAAAATAAATGCTCTGGGCTGGAAATCCACTGGACTTAAAAATAAAGTGTGTTTTTTACAAACTTGACACATTTGCGAGTCACTTGCGGTTCATTCAAAATGGGACTCAGCAGGTGGGAACCACTGTCCTAAAAATATATTGATGGAACTCTGATGCTACGGCACTGCCAAGACTTAGGATTTGTAAATGGACTGTAAGGCCGGGGACAAGTTAATGTGCTTCCTCAGTAGCTTCAACTTTGGTGTGTGATGCCAGCAGGACTGCACATGGGTGGGAATGTATGGAAAAATGCACATGTAATGACAGTGAGACTGAATGTGGAAAAACTGAGACATATTGCTGAGACTGCAATTATTTTACTTATGACATCTCAGACTCTTTACCGTCTGTTTTGTAAATTAACATTTTCACAGTGTACTTCTTCATACTGAAGAAAGGGAACATTTGGGGGTGGCTATTTATAGGTTGTGCAATGCTTTCACTGGTCTGGCCCATTTCAGATCAATTTGGGCTCTATAACCGAGCAGTACGTTACAGTTCAGGTCGGTACGCTTTCTTTATGTTTCCACTGTGAAAAGTTGTGGATGGTACCAACAGAACTGCTCTGTCCCGTCCCCATGTTTGGTCCCCCCTCTGTTGGGGTACCTAGCACACAGATCTGGTACTAAAAGGTGGAGCTGTGAACACTGCAGTCTGATTGGTCAGTAGAGGACGGTCACTCTGCTCAGGGCTGAGTTGTGTCTGGTTTTGAGGCTCATGTAACCACTGTTCATACTGTGGAGAGTTTTATTAGTAAACTGTAACTATAAAATGAAAGGATGTTTTGCTGCCTCTCACAGCAGCTGGAGTTGGAGAAAAAATAACTTCATTCACTGGGCCGACTGCCGGCAACTTTTAAGGTGGAACGTTTACTTGTAATGTTACTCAATGTATGAGTTGACGACGTGAATCCATCAGCACACCTTAAATTTCACTGTGACAACTTTGACCATCACTTTAGTTTTTTGTCTCTCTTGGATGACATAGACTTTCAGTAATGAGTGGATATTTTAGTAATAAGTGTTTAAAAATATCAGTTTCGACCAGATTATGTTAACAGCATATTCTAATCCTCTCTCAGAGTAAATAAAAAGCATCGCTAAGCGTCGTTCCTAGTGGCAACACTAAACCCCTGAGCTTGCCTGAGAAGGACTAAATGCACAAACCTGTTTTTTTTTGTTTTTTTTTTAAATATCCCATCTCACTGCAGCCTGTTTTTATTTTGTTCCGAAAATGTCAGCGTGCAGCCTCGTTCTGTGGACGATAAACGAGGTGCAGACTGATAAAGAAGGAAATACAGTGAGTGACAACAACTCCATCCACATGAAAGAGTACTGTTTGAGGTGGAAATGCTAAACAGACTAGGGTCTAGGTACCATGTCTGAAGGGTTACTTTTGGTTCCAAAGGTACCATACTGAAAGTGTTTGGTGGAAACGAGACTTATTTTTTGACACCCCTGCTTTCAAGGGTACTTGTATACGTCTTTAAAACATGAGGAGAGTGTCTCTAAAAAAAGGCCACTTGGGTTCAAAGTATGTTTTGGTGTGGTCACAGGTGTGCTCTGTTGCACCTGTAAACACGGTGATGTCACAGTGCACCGACACACCTTGGAGTGTCACCTGTACGTCACTGCAGCAGGATGACAGTTCATTAATAACAGATGAATTAACAGCCAGAGCGCTGAGCCTGCACGACACCTGAGCAAAGTCTGTCCACAGATTACAAACGTGATGTGACTGAAAGCTCCAGAAAAATCTAGCAAATGGATCTCGACTGCTTTTTCCACTTTTAAACTACATATTTGTTTACAGGAGCATTAAGCCTACAGATACTTATCCGCTGTGTGCTTCCATATTTGTGACACATTTATACCACAGACACAAAGATGCCTGGAGTCAAACATGTCCTGGCCACAACTTCCCAGTTTGTCTTGACCACAGTAGCCTGTAAAGTTTCGATTGGTCACTCTGTGGTCAGATGTTGCCATAGGGTGTGGTGTCTCAGCTAGGTATGAATGGATGCTGCTGTTTTTATTTAATGTTTTATAAAAATGTGACTTTAACTCTTCCAAATACAGACAGACAGCAGTGAGTGGATGGTGGAGCAGAGAGGACTCCAGGTGAAGTTGGGCATGGAGACAAGTTGTGTGTCCTCAAAGGGAACAAATCCTCCTCAGCATTAGAGCACCAGAGACCCCTGAACACAAGCGCACATTGCATGTCCTTTAAATAAACACAGCAGCTCACATTGTAAGTCCACCAAACACACGGAACATCCGGGAAACGCAACCTGATCTGCAAAAGACGTGGAATGTCTTATTTCTTTTCTTCCGCCCTTCAAACCCGGTAATGATGGAGGAGTAAAAGGCGACATGATTGGTGGATGCAGCCAGCAGAGGAGAAATGTAAACCCCTTCGTTTTGTTGCATCGGGGGGGTTGAAAGCTGAACGCTCCCCTCTTGTTTTCTCTCTCCCCCCTTTCCTTCAATGACAGCAGGAGCCAGCCGGGCGGTGCGGTGCGGCGCGGTGCGGTGGGAAGCTTCCCCCCCGGTACGAGAAGGATTTCCCTGCAAGTCTGCGGTAAGGACAACAACAGAACAACACCACCACCTAGAATAAACAACAGGCAAGCGAGGCTCACATCAATGCGAAGCACCAGGAAGGGAGAGAAAAAACGCACACAATACACAATGGTGTTGCCTGGGGCTGCCGCGATAGCTCTCAGACAAACCCGGGAGAGACTCGCTTCGGGTTTGCTTTGCTTGACAGCTGCAGGGCCAATGGAAATATGCACGGAGCCAGCTGCGCTAGGCTGCAGCCAATGGAAAAATCTGAAACGCTGAGCTGCTGCTGGGTCCAAATGGTGTAAGGTTAGGCTGGCTGCAGCAGCCACACCGCCGCCGCCGCCGCCGCTGCTGCTGCCGCTAAACTTCCACCAAATAAAAAAAAAAGCTGTTTGTGTTTTGGCTGCTGCAGTGGCCATTTTAGGTAAGAAGCGCCCTTTAACTTTTGGATGCGGCTTGTCTTTGTGGAGACGTGTGTGTGTGTGTGTGTGTGTGTCTAGACTGGACTGTGGTGGCCAAACAGTGCAGGACTCCGGCATCCAGACTGAATAAACTCCGCGGAGCTGCGAGCTTTATGTGGATTAAATAGATATTGCACAGAGTTCCACTCCTCCTCCTCTCTTCATCCCTCCTCCTCCTCTTTCCTCTCCCCTCCCTCCTTCCTCCCCTCACCTCCCCATCTCTCTCCTCTCTCCCCTCCCTCCCCTGCCTGCTAATTTTTTATGCATTTTTCTAAACTGTCATGGCGATTTTGTGTCCTTGGAAATAAAAAGCGCCAGTGTTTTTTCGGGCTAACCGGGGTGATGTCTCGCCGGTGAGAGCGTGTGTCCGGTGTCCGGAGCAGGTGAGCAGTCCGCCGGGGAGGGTTTTTCGGTGGAGAGATGTCCCCGAGAAGGAGTTTTTAGAGGCTGTCCACACGTGTAAAGGAGAGGGGCTGTTATAATGTATTTACAACAGCGATGCAGTGACATTACAGAGCTAGCGGAGAAAGCTAGCTCGGTAGCAGCGGGGTGCTAACATGAAATAGGACACAGTGTCTCCTTCTCTCTGTCCGTGTGTGTTGTGTGTTTTTCATCCCGCTTTCTGCTCGCCGGGAACTTCTTTTTATTTCCTCCCAGCTCGCTCTTCCCAACTTGTGGCAATCCAGCGGCTTGCAACATTCAAGCTAGCTGCTGCCTGTTAGCCCCTGCGTCTGCTAGCATTGATTATATAGCCAAAACCTCAAAGAGGTGTAAGCTAGGTTGTTAGCCTGTTAGCCTCTTGAAACGTGTGTAGCTGTAGCAGCCAGGTGTGTGTGCGGGCACACAATGAGTCATGCATGTATGTGGAGTTGTGTAGTGGTGGTGTTGGTCCGTCTATCCACATGCTTTCACCTGGCCAGGTGTGACACCCCTCTGGGCAACAGACAAAAGGGTGTGCCAAGAGCTAACTCCAATCACTGAGCTCTGACTTTATTTGTATTAAATGTTTAAATATGAAAAATAAGTTTTCCTATTATATTCAGACTTCACAGTGATGACTCTGTCCTCCACATATTTCCCCTTAAATCTGTATTTGGCACAAGGCTCTGCAGCTGCACATGACGATGTATTTATTTCTTCTCATCGCTTTAAAGGTTGCTGGTTCAATTCTCCTCAGGGTTTGATCACCAGGCAGTACACTGACCCACCTCACAGGGGACAAGGCACCCTGCTTTGCCTTGGTGTTGTTGTGTTGTTTGCATGTGGACTTTGTGTTGGTGACATGCAGCCCAGGCTATCTGAAGAATCTGAAAGTGTCTGACTACTTATTTCACTCTTTGTGCCACTTTTTACGGCCTGCTTGCAGAACTGCGGCTGCACTTTGACTCCATCATCAAGAGAAGTTGCTTGGGCGAGTAAAAAAAACAACTTTTGCCTCCTTCTCAGTTGTTGAGACAGCTGACTGTTGAAGCAGGAGTAGAGACAGCAGTGTGCATTTGTTGTAGGAATGTTCCTAACGACTAGTTTACCTGGCGTTTAAACAGAAGTTAAAACTTAGACTCGTCGACTAGTCGAGTAAGAGTCAGACAACACAGAGAAAACAGCCAAAATTGAGGACAGCTTCATCTGTAAACTGAGACACTGTCTGAGGCAAATATTGCATTTAATATAAAAGCCATTTCCAATAGTGAATCACGTTTAACCAAGTCAAATTTTAACTTTGCATCAGGCACGGTGAACATGGCACAATATCTTTATCACTTTATCAAAACATGATAACAGTTCACTAAATTAGAGTTAACAAATAACATCTATTGAAAATATTATTCTTCAGGAAAATAAGTCTTTTTTTATTGGGCGAACACAATTGCACTAAATCATAATAATTTAAATAAGTTTAACCAACCTGTATTTCTGGTGCTGACTTCCAAGGATAGCAATGTTTAAATGACTAGTTGACATATCCCTAATTTGAATATGTCACAGCACGCTAAGTACAATAACTTACCAAATGATTTGTGGTTTTATGTTCGTACTGATGAAGGATAAATACGTGTCAGCTGCTGTTTGTACAGAAAACAATGGAGAGATAAATACCAGCAAGTGTTGTCATTAAACGTGACCTTTCCATGACACCACACCTTTACACCTCTGATAATTTATTTGGTAATAACGAGTGTGTTTCCAGTAGTAATACATGGTCATTTTTGTTTATATCTGACAATTAATACCCATTTTTGAACGGGTAAAGTTCAAAGCCAACTTCCTGTACGTTTCTAAAAACCTTTTGTGATAATCACAGGGTGCAGACGACCCCTTTGTGTCAGCGTAATGTTTTAACTCGAGGCGACAGTGCGACACAAGATTTCAGTGATCCACCTGTTGTAGATAAATGCAAGCGCAAACATGTGTGGAATGTGGTGTTTAATAATAAATCAGGACAGATAAGCAGTGACACCACACTCCCTGGCCACTTTATTAGGAACACCCATGCATTTCAGTATCATCCAGCACAGCGGAACTGCCACAGATTCCACATTTGGGAAGGTTTTATCAGTTTTTGTAGACATTATCAGAGAAGTTTTCATTTATCTCTGTTTATTATTAGGCTTGTAGTTGGTTGTGGTGTACTGGAATTGATATTTAAAGGTGTGATCTTTGTTTTTAAAACAACAGAAACACCTCCCAGTCTTCACTACAGTGTTCATTCATTCATTCATTCATTCATTCATTCATTCATTCATTCATTCCTTTTGGAGCCTATCCCAGCTGACATTGGACGAGAGGTGGGATGGACCCTGGACAGGTCACCCTACTATCACAGGGCTGACACATAGAGACAGACAACCATTCACACTCACATTCACACCTATGGACAATTTAGAGTCACCAGTTAACCTGCATGTCTTTGGACTGGGAGGAAGCTGGAGCACCTGGTGCCGCGACACACCACAATATGATAAACATTTAGCTAAATTGCCACCTCTCTGACAGTATCAATGAAAACTGAACATTATCAGCTTTGTAAAGGTAGAATTCACAGCTGAGCTTTTGTATTGTGTTGCTTTAGATTTTATAACTTTACCTAATAAAGTGACCACTGATAGTGTTTTTGCACCAAACAACGTATTTGTTGATTACTTCACTCACGCGGCAGTACTTCAGTGACATGAGAACTGCTCCTTTCAGCCTCAAAATGATGACAGAAGTTATGGACAGTTACTTTTTAGCAGCAATTACAGCAATAGGCACACTGCACCCATGGATGTATAAAGAGAACTGTATACAGTGTCAGAGGTGGGACTACGTTCATTCCTAAAAAAGTTGCTCATTGGCGCATGGAGCCAAAAATGTTGACATCTCAGGTATAAAATTACCTGACTCTCCTGCATCATGGGTCCATAGAGCAAGCGCATTAGAGACCTCCGCCAGCCAGGCGACTAACTTCTGGTTTGGCCTTACGCTAAATTAAATGGGGATAAAATGATTAAATCATGCTGCTCTTCTGGACGTTTGAAATGTTATTGGACCAGATGGATCAAATCCCAATAGTGAGAAGAGTCATTTAGAGGGGGCTGTGATGTTAAGAAAATGTATTTGCTGATTCACAATGTAGGTCTCAAGGGAAAAAGTCATTTTGGGCCCAGTGTGATGGACCCGGAAGTTATAATTTCCATTGTTTTACCACTATGTCAAAGTGGCTTCAGAGCCCTGAGCTGTTGATGAGGGCTTGGTGGAAGCATATAGACTGTTTAATCGCTTTATAGGAAACAATAACAACCACAGTTTGCTTTTTCATGACTAATCCTAACAGCAAACGTCTTCATCTGTCTAATAAATAATTTAATGCAACCTAATAATCAAAATTGGCTGCAGGTTTCGTATGTGTACTCTGTTTGCACAGCGGATAACTAATCACAATCATTCTCAGATTAGACTTTTTGATATTTAAGAAAAGAAAGACACTGTAGCTGTGCCCCAATTCCACATTACTCACTAACTGACATCAACTGGATGTCAATCAAACTGCGACTTATGAAGGACACTTCAAATTAAACTTATCAAAGAGTCGGCAGAATGTTTTTTCAAGTTATTTTTTGGTTTCTGAGGTGCTCCTCGAGCTGTTTCATCGCCACCCACTGATTTAATTTTCTGCAGTTGTGATTAGTTCCTTTATTTCCTTTGTGCATCACATCAACAACATACTCAAAAGTTGAGTTATTTTCATATTCATATTGACTGAGTTTAAGTATAGTGAATTTTCCAGTGTAAATGCAGGACATACTCAAAACCTGCTTGATGTGTATTGTCAGTGAATGAACCAAAAAGACATCATCAAGAAATTGTTGATAGAAATAATGCTTCATTTTTTATTTAGAAGAACTTTTGCTTTAATAAAAGAGGATGCATGGCAAATGCATTTATCCTTTTAAAACATAATAAGGCAACAGGGTGACTAATACATTTACAACTCTCCATATAACTTTCCTAGGGATGCACAGATGTATCCGCAGCACACCTGTATCAGCCAATATCCTCTGTGTTGGCTGCCATCAGCCTATCAGCAAGTAAGATGACTTACTGTTGGCTGTGGCAGATGTTTTTCCGTTGTGTCACATCAGTTTTGCACAGGCAGAAAATCAGGGCCCAAGACCAATGGCATCCTGTTGTCGTGGTGACAATACAAAAATGCCTTTGGGATGAAAAGAAAAGGTAAACTCACTATTGAGTTGCATATTGCGTCAGGGGATGCACCAAAATGTTTCCCTGATAAAGCTACATGTGAACAATAAATATGTGTTGAAATTAGCTATTAGCTGTTAGCAGCCGGTGGCTGACTTCAGATTCATTTCCTGTGTCTGTGTCATGTGGGTTTCACCACTGCTCCACCCCTTTAGGAGACTAACAGCGGCCCTGAGTCCATTCATTCCAGTGGGAAACCTGAACTCGAGCACGTATTATGACCGTTTCCTTCGCCCCATAGTCTCTTATGTGAATATTGGGCCCATTTCTGACGAGCCCCAACCCTTGAAAACATTCTGAAATAGCATTTTTTCAGACACACAAATCAGGAGAAAATTAAATTTGTCCTGTTTTAGCAACACCCTCGTGAGATCTGGCAACAGCTGACATGATCTTACATTTGATTGATATCAGACGTTAAGCTAGCAGATAAAAACGAGCAGCAAAATAAGGAACAAACGTTAAATTTGTACTGTTTACAGAGCTGTTTTGAATCTGCTTTCATCCATTCACAAGATGTTCACTTCACTTCCAAACAAGGTGGGGGGATGTCGGGGAGATAGAACCATGTCCAATGAGGAGACTGGAATTGTATACGATTTCGTACCACTGGCGCAGCTTGTAATGTGCTATCTGTTGTCATGGAGTATCTTTGCTGCAGCTAACAGCCAACGAAGGTTGCACTGACTTATATTACGATGCATTCAAGCTCTATTTGGTAAAAATGAGAATAGGGCAAAAACTAAATTATAATGTGTCATGATGTGTCGAAATGTGCTCTTGTGAAATTTAGTTTCTGGGTGAGAAACTTGAATAGATATAATTGTTTGAAGGAGAAATATGTTTTCACTACAATGTAAAATAGATATTAGGGAGTTATGATTTATAGTAAAATGGCTTTTGGGGTAGTTATTTTTGTAAAGTATGTTTTTCTTGTTAAAAAGATTTGTTTCATAAATTTGCATGATTATAATTATGCTAATTTAAAGATTGTGTTATGATGGACTGAATTACTTTAAAACAGTTCAGTTATTTTTTTTTCTAAAGAAGATTTCTCAGTTTCCCTGCCACAGAAAGGGAAATAAATGACAAAAACAAGCATCAGCACGGGCTATCTGCAGAATTTGTTATTTTAAACATCAGTATCGGCCCAGAGTTTCACGATCGGTGCATGACTAAACTTCCCACGTTGCAGTAAATATGCTTGATGTGTCTAGTGGGTCTCAAAAAGGTGATCAAACCAGTAATTAGAGGCAAACGATCGCATCAAACACCTTTCGTTTCTCAGGTTGCCTCCCAGATCTTCACAAATATGATGCTGCATTGAATCAAAGTGATGCGTTTAATCAACCAGAAAACTGAACAACTGCTGTAGTTTGAGTGAAATCTCTGTCATAATTCAGTCGTTCCAAATGAAGCTACAAAAATGTAGATAATAATAACCTAAGGGCTTTACAAACACAAGAGCAGGTGCGTGCATGTGGTGATCACTCACTCACTCACCATCCGTTCACTACAGAGTCACAGGCTCGGTGTTCAGCTTTAAGTGTCGGCGGTGGAAGGTGACTGTGAAAAAAGTGAACTTTAATACCTAGAAATACAGTAAGATGACACAAGGTTCACACAGTGTGTTTCACCCAGCCTGGCTGTGATGTTTTGTTTTCTACCAAAAGAAGAAGCGAGTAGGATGAGAGAGCAGAACTTTCTACACACTCACCGCTGTTAAGAAGACGGTTTGTGTGTGTGTGTGTGTGCTTTTTTTGTTTTTTCCATCTTCAATTTGTCACTTCTGTGGGTGGAGACGGAAGAATTTTGTTTTAAGCAGTCTGGGTGAATCTCAGTTTAGTGTCTCAATTAGTGTCAATCAGCGTCTCAGTTAGCCGGGATGGAAAGCTCTCCTCTTTTATTCCTCTCTTGGTTTGTGTGTTACGCTGAGACGGCAGCTTTACGTTTACACTGGAGTGTAAGTCAAGTTCAGGTACAGTACCTCTGCGATAACTGCTCGGTAAAGCTCACCTGAAAATGCCCCATATAGTTTTATTAATATAAAAGCTTGTGAACACACACACTGCATCTTTCAATTGAGTCTGTTTTGTCTTCTGTGGATTAGGTTAGATGAGTCAGGTAAATTGCCGGCTGCATTATATGTACTTAAGAATAATCTTATTAAGTAAGTGTACAGATCCTCAAGCACAACAAATTAAAGACATTATCAAGTGGTTGTTTACATGGTGGGAGCTTTTTACATTTGAGGGCATCAGTTGCATCTTGTTATTCTCCATATTCATATTATAACCAACCAGTTGACCCCAGAAATCTATAAAGGGAAGTAAAGATAAATGATTAGTTTATTGATTGTCATTAATATAACCTTGAATATCTGCCTGTAGACATACTGATCCGATGACTGTCTTTTTCCGTTTCTTAAACTACTAAGCTGTTAATAATACATTCAAAATATCGCACTCAAACTGTGACACAAATAGAGGGAGAAATACAAAGCACACAGCATGACTCAGTTATGCAATACAGCTGCTTTTTATTTAAAGATTTACACATTCTCTACTTTTAGCAGCATTTTTGATTCTGCACCATTCAGACATTCACAATTACATTTGATTAATAGGACAGACATCACCTTGGGCAATGAGAAATTGTAATTGATGTTTTTTGAAATAATAAATTTCAATGATTGACCTTTTTTTGAAGAAAAGGAAACAAAAAAGATTCATTGCTAACAGAAATATTCATAATTTTATCCCTTAAAGAGAACATTCGGTGGGAGGGAGGTTAGACACAGTGTTGGAAATTAACTATTTCGGTTTTAAATTCTACCAGCCACTCATAGTTTTTACCAGCCACCATTCTGTTTTCACACTTTTGTGTGTAACAGACTTCAGTGTTACATTTGTCTGTACAAAGAAAGAAAAAAAAACAACTCATACACATTGTTCTCATAAAAAGTGTCAGTTTAATATTTCATTTAATGCTTATCATTTTTCATTATCTCCCTCACACAGACTTACACTTCAAATGCACAAAAGAATGCAGACACCCAAGCAATAATTATTATTTATCACTAAAATAATCTCCTTTTTATTTTTGGTTCATGACCTGGCGTTGTCTCCGTTTGTGTGGGCTCTGTGTCATTGGCCACATGTCGCCACACTGTCCTTAAAATACTCCGTCAAATTAGACTAACAAACACACCCATGCTAATGTTAACTGCTAATGCTACTCAACGCAGTGAATCTTTAGCCCCTTTCACACTGCCAGATTTTCGGCGAATGTTGGGCCGTTTTGCCGGCAAGCTGCGAGCGTTTATACACACAGAGCCAGATTGGCGAGTTGATCCGAGGTGCCCAATTTTCCGTCTCGTAGGGTAGACGTATTGGTGGAAATCTTTTAGTTTAAACAGACCGAGGTGGCCTTCACCCACGGGAGGGACTGTTGAAGACTTGCGGGAGGAGCTGTTGATGACGCCGCACGTGTGAGCCACTGGCGGTGGATAAACAGGAAACAGCTGATAGCAGCAATTAGCGAGCAGCTAGTAGCAAGAGGGAAACACAAACCTGACAGACACTGTAAAGATGAGCAACTGGGGAGACAAGGAATTGCGCGCCCTCCTTGCCCTCGCAAACGAAGAGGCCATTAACCGTCAGATGACGGGGACGGTGAAGGACGGGCCGACTTATGAGAGAATCGCCAAAGGACTGACCAGCCGCGGCCTCCCTCGGAATGCGTCACTGTTTACGTCACATGATGAGCTACACGTTTTGCTTGCTCACGCCCCCCATTGCCCCAAAAAGGCGCATTCTCTATAAACAAAAGTAGGTAGGCGGCATTTCGCTGCACTCCCCGATTTTGCTTTTACACTGCCAATGCTGTGTGAAGGGATGTCTGACTCAGTAGTACTGTATACGAACATTATAACACATTACCTGTGTGTAGGTCTCAGGCGTGAGCTGTATTTCTCTGAAAATACAGTAGCTATGGTTTCAGTGTGATGATGTGGTTCAATGAGTGGAAAAAGCTGGAGGATTCAGTAGTGACCTTAAATATAACACACAGTAGTGTAAATATGTCAATGTCACAGAAGCAGCGGAGTAGGTCAGCTGGATGCTCGGCATGAGAGGAGAAGAGAAAACGTTTCATCAGGAGAAGCTGCAGAGGGTTAGATTTGGAGGTGATTAATGATTTATTGGTGCAGTGATTCCACTCAGGACTTAAACATCTTCAGGGTTATGAAATGGACAGGTAACACCGCTGCACACCTGGACACAACCTGTTCAAAGTAACTTCTCCCCTTTGGTAGGCGCTTCAGAACACTTGACACCAAAACAACTGTACACAAAAACAGTTTCTTCTCACAGCTTTTTCTTCTTACAACTAAATTAGATTTTGTAATAGTTGAAAGACACACTATGGACATGTATCTGTTAAGCGTCATGCAAGCATGCTTTATATACAGTGTATGTAGACAACCTGTTGCATTTATTATTCTGTATCTATTCTAGCACTACATGCACTTTGCACCTTTGCAGTACTGTCTGTTTACAAGCTTAACTGTGTTTATATATATGTGTGTGTATATATCTTTATTTTTACTAGAGATGTTAAGGATTAACCGTCAGTTGGTTTGCCGCCAAGATAATTTTTTACCGGTTACACTTGTTGGTCTACATGTTAGTTTTGCTGCTCTTCAGTTCAGTGCCCTGTGCACCACCTGGCTCTGGTGGGTGTTAGCTAGTGGTGCTGCTCATTTGGCATTTACAGCTAGTAATGCTGGTTTGTGGCTCAATTGCATTGTTAACGATCACTATTAGCTTCGTTAGCAGCGTCAGCACGGCTAGTAGTGCTAACATAGTCAACAATGCTACAAGAGCTTTGCGGCTCAAAATGGAGCGGCTTACTCACTGGGGCTACCTTGCGGGAGCATTGATGTATGAAGGGGTTGCGACACGCAAAAAATATATCCACTGATTTACAGATGTCTCTTTTGCTGTGTACACCAATGGGAAACAGTCTTTTTTTGGCTAAATGGCATCACGTGACGGAGCCGACAGTTGTAATTCCACTGTGTGTCCACTACGAAAATTGGCATCAAAGCCGGGTGCACTTCCTGGAGGCCTGGGTGGGAGACCGGAGGGTGGCCACCATGTTTCACAGCGACAAAACATGGTTGGCTAGCTGGTAGCAAGACTGTAATCAGTGGTAATCATGAAAGAGTCGCACCGCCACCGAGTTACCACCCGACTCGAGTGGTGCTCAGTGCAGAGCGGCTGAGGATAACAAACCAGCGGAGACCGGATGGAGGGTGGGTGGTGAACACCATGTTTCCACATGTGGCTAGCCGGCTATTTGTTAGCAAAGCCAGCAGAAAACAAAATGTATTTACAACAACAAAACATTTCAAATTCACCACCTCTAAGTGGTTAGCTCTGAATAATTTGGCGCTCACTGAGTCAATGGAGCGCTGGACTAAAAGGAAAGCGCCTCTTGTATTTCACACATTTCTCAAAAATTAAGCTGTTATTTACAGTTAATGGGTGTTGGGCTATTGATAGCAAAAATAACCCAAACTGCCATCCTTCACTTGCACATAGTAGTCAGATGTTTATAAATGTCGAGCCTTTGTGTTTACCTTGTTCAGCTTATTGTTCTTGTGTGTTTTCTGTACATGTACATTGAGAGCAACAGAAAGACCTCAGTCAGATTCCATGTATGTGCACACACACACTTGGCCAATAATGCAAATCCTTTTGATTGTGATGAATCTAATTAATATGAGAGTCTCACTGTGTTGCAACCCAAGCCAGTCTGCCTCTGACAACACTGTCCGCTCCTTTGTTTGTTCCCTCGTGGGAGCGTGGTACAGTTGAAGCGGGGACGGGGCGAGGAGGAGCTGTGTTCCATTTTAAAGACACGCTCCTCTCTCTTTGTGCATGGGAACACACGGGGCTGAATTTGGTTCTGATTTAGCACAGCCGGCTGCTCCTCCTCGTCCCTCAAGTGAGTCGTCTCCTGATGATTCTCAGACGCAGCAACCGTTAGGCTCCTCTGCTCCTTTGTGCAAGGGCAAGTGGGTGAGCAGAGGGAATAAGGTCATTGAAAAGAGAGCGGGTCTCTCTCACCAAGACGGCCCAGACGCATTTCTGTCTGTGGCTGCAGAATAAAGTCTGCTGTGGACCCACTTTGTCAGGCGATAAGAAAAAATCCTGGAGGGTATTTATTCTGAAAATGATTTCACTGGTAATGCTGAAACTGCAAACAGGATATTTGTGGTGTAAAACCAACCTAAAATGCTAATTGTTTTATCTGAAATTGATCTGCAACTTGAAGTTATTTTCATTATTGATTATTATCTTGATTTGGGAATAAAAATAGCTCAAGGTGGTGTTTTGTTTTTTTCTGACCAACAATACTGAACTCACAAATGTTAAATTCCTACTCATATAAAACAAAGAACATCATCAAATTTGAGACTCAAACCTGTGAATATTTGGTGCTTTTGCTGGAAAAAATGGCATTAAAATCATTTTTTCCAGCTATAACCTTTAAGTAGACAGATCAGCGTAGGGCTGGGCAACACAGTTACAGCCATTATCTAAATATTAGTAAGGAAAATTGTAGATAATTTATACATCACCACATGGCAAATGTATGGAACTAAAATGATAGCACAAGATCACACAACAATTCAAGATATTTTTGTGTGATTAGGTGTGTGCTGGTGGTAGACATCAGGGATGTAATGGTACATAGAAGTTGCTTTTGTTCGGGCGTGGGGTTGGAAATTAAGTTTTCGGTGCACCTGCCACTGTGGCTGAGGGATTCTAAAATCTACAGCCACTCAATAGATAACCATTGTTTTTTTCTTTTGTTTGTGAGTTAAGAAAATCTAGCAGCCACTTGCGTATGTCACCAGCATGTGGCTTGTGCTAATTTCTAACCATGTTCAGGAGTCACAGCTCAGTGTGAGTTTGGTACAGCGGGAAAAAGCCTTCTTTTATATTGAACATACACTCGTGCAAAATTCAAAGACAGACAAAACTGAGGTGGCACTTTGCCTGCTGTCGACTTTGGTGAACTGTTTTCATTTTGAATATAAGGAACATTTTAAACACTTCTATATTACACTGTATGAACGCTTAACAAACACTTCCCTAAAAGGCAACAGGTCACAACAGGCTATAAAACTGAAAAGCGTCTGTCATGCTATGCAATTAAAAATACTGGCAAAATAGGGCAGCACGGTGATACAGTGGTTAGCAGAGCTTAGTATGATCACCTCACAGCAAGAGAGTTTTTAAGGGTTCTCCGGCCTTCCCCTGCAGTCCAAAAACATGCAGGTTAATGGGTGATTTTAAATTGCCTGTAGGTGTGAATGTGAGTGTGAGTGGTTGTCTGTCTTTATAACCCCTTTTCCACCTAATTAGTTCGGGTCCACTTGAGACCACTGCATTGCTCTTTGACAATTTCTTACTTGACTCTTCCACTGATGCATTCTCCATCCTCCCCTTCCATCTGTAGAATATCACACGCCCACTGATGTCGTCAGGGCTCACACTTCAGGTACCACCCAATTTATTTTTGGTCCAAATGCTCAGAACGGTTCACGGTTCTGGTATGGGAACCAGAATGGAACTGGTCCCACATTTGTGGAAAAGGTGTATGTGCGTCAGTCTTGTAATTGTCTGGTGACCTATCCAAAGTGTGCCTTGCCTTTCTCCCAATGTCAGCTGGGAAAGTCTCCAGCCCGCCCTACAATCATTAAGTAGATACGGCTAATTATGGCTAATGAATGAATGAATGAATGAATGAAAGTAAACAGAATAATAAAAAAAAAAAAAACTTGTGCATTAGGAGCAGTGTTAGGATCAGTTCCACTTTGGCTGTATGTTAATTTAAATGCCAGCTGCTTCAGTAATAGTTTTATTTCATTGTTGTTTTCCTGCTTGAAAGCAGCAGGGATAAGGACATGTGCTCCAGTGTGTTTGCTTTTTTCCTCATTCAGATGATCGGCATGTCTCGGTGATGCTGTTGAATCTGTGTTAGCATGTCAGATGTTTTTTCATTTCTGGTTATTTGTGCTCGCCATAGTGTGACTGACTTGTACACCAGTACATCAATCTATGTACTATGTATTCAGTGTGGGGCTGCGTGAACTGACCCCTGACCCCCCTGTACTGTGATGTCTTGGCACGTGTACACGGACTGTTACGGCCCTACTCGCCATAAGACTAGATTTTACATGTGGACTGTCTTGTGCACATACACTGGTGTGTCTCTGTGTGTGCATGTGTGTTTATGTGCTTGTCTGTGCGCATTCTGCCACATAAGGCTGCAGAATGAGTGAGCAGCAGACGGTTGTTTCATTTCTGAAAACCGCATGCTCTTCCATCAATATTCATAGGTGACAGGTGTGTAGGGATAAAACAACTTGGCACACAGCTTGAAAAAAAGCCTCCACATGCTGTCTTTCACACTTAGATTTAACTACTGTCTTCTTTGTGGGGGTTTCAAGGAGAACAGGAAGTCCACACCTCCTCTGCCTCGTTATTTCCCCTTTTTTTACTCATCTGTCATAAACAAATACTTAAAGTCCACAGAGAGTATTTTAAGTAAATGTACTGTCAGTACATGAAGACTCTGTCCTGTTTGTGATGTTGGTGAGGTGGTTTGCTCCGCTGTATCACCTGTGGTACTGACTGAATAGATGAAGTTAAAATGAGCTGTATTTAATGTTGCAGATGATTAAAATCTCTGGTGGGACCTGATGTGATGCCAGAGTGCATTGGGACGGGGAGGATCTGTCTCCTGGTGTGTGATGGGTGGGGTTTGAATCTCCCATGAGGTCATCTCTTTGTCATTTTTACAGGTCATATTTATGGCATTTAAAGGAGTTCTATGTAAAACTTTAGAGTGTATGAGTTGCAGGTAGCTTCAGTACTCAGCGCTGAGTTTTCTGCACTCAGTAACCAGCATGCACAAAAAGAGTGAAAAACTGAGGTATATTTTCAACTCCAGGATTTCTGCCCCAACTGTTAAGTTTTAACACTAATTTATGGTGGAGGGAGGGTCATGCATTTTCTGCCAGTCACTCATTGAGGCTCAAGGAGAAATGTTTGAAGCTTCAGGGAGGGTCAAAATTAAAAAAAAAAAAAAGTCACACTTTAGCCACCCTCCTCCTCTGATAAGTAAAGAACATTCCCGTAGTTTAATAAAAGTAAAAACTAGACTTGTTAATTTGGTTAAANTTCTGCCAGTCACTCATTGAGGCTCAAGGAGAAATGTTTGAAGCTTCAGGGAGGGTCAAAATTAAAAAAAAGTAAGTAAAGAACATTCCCGTAGTTTAATAAAAGTAAAAACTAGACTTGTTAATTTGGTTAAAGTACGTCCACTTAATTACCCTCACAAAGTGTTGTATTTGTATTTTAATACCAATTCTGAACTTCTTCAGTGTTGCTCTTGACAAATACCCCCGATATTATAATGAAAAATAAAAGAAAATTATTTTTTTTCCCAACAATAAAAACCAAACTGAAACAACAAAATCCATTCTGAAAACTAAACTAAAATGAAAACTAACATTAAGAACAAAATAAGATTTAAAATAAATAAATAAATTCAAAACTCTGGTGTAGTGGAGTTAAAAGGAAAGTGGTTATTTCGGGGCAGGTTGTGGCTCAGAGGTAGAGTGGGTCGTCCACTTATTGGAAGATCAGCTGTTCGATCCCAGGCCCCACCCGTCTGCATGATGAAGTATCCTTGAGCAAGATACTGAACCCCAAATTGCTCCCGATGATGCTTCATCCAATGATGCTTCCATCGGTGTGTGAGTGTGTTAAAAGAAGCATGGTAGCCTCGGCCAATGTGTGTGTGAATGTGACTCGTACTCAATGACGCTACGAATGTGACTTGTAGCTCCCTCCTGGCATCCGGCGCTATACAAATGCAGGTCCATTTATATGCTATGCTATGTCCAATATCATGTCCAGTTTTCACAACAGTTTTGGGTGGCTGTGGCTCAGAAGGTGCTAATTAGAAGATTGGCGGATCATATGTCAAAGTATCCTTCGGCTGCGCCAAATTGCTGCTGATGGCTGCTCCATCAGTGTGTGAGTGCGTGTGAATGGTTACTGCGTAGCAGGTGGCACCATGTATGGTCGCCTCGGCCACCAGCGTAAATGTTTATGTGAATGGGTGAATGTGACACGTCGTGGAAAAGCTCTGATTGGTCAGAAGACAGAAGCACCATAAATGTGCAGCCCATTTACAATAATGTTTACTGTCCTCTTTAGATGAAGCGTTGATCCCTTAGATAAGTTCTGTAAATGCAGCATGATACTGATTGCATTCGACCCATCTTATTAAATCACATGTACTGACACACACTCCATTTACAAAAACCGTGACAATCTTTCACACCTGAAAATGAGTTGAGCTTCGTGTATAGACAGACTTAATAACATGCAGCCGCACAGACTGTCTGAATACTGAGGCAGTTAATGCGCTGAATATTACCTGCATGGTGTTATCATATTGGAAGCAGTAACTTAATTAGCTTTCCCAAAATAAAATGCTTGACAGTGAAGTCAAAGGAAAGATATGGATGTGAGCTTATAGGAGCAGGGAACAGTGTCACAAGCAAAGAGTAAAGCTCATATTTTCAGGCTGAGCAGAGGAGAGGGGATCAACCAACAAGCTAACAGAACATTAATATATAAACAGAGCCGGGGCGGAAGAAAGGAAGAATAGATCAGATAGTATAACAGAGATTTTGTGGCTGAGTATCACTTTGTTCCTAAAATATTTTACACAAAATGTTTATATACAGAAACATATTGCTTGATTGACAAATCGCACAAAGTCATTCAGTGTCTCTATGGCAACAGGAGATGAAGTGACGAGGGTGTGATGCTGTATTGTCCTGTTTTCATACTGGTTCATTCTCGCTCTGTGTTCACTTTCACTCCGTGCCCTCCACATGACGTCCTCCCCACATGACAGACATAATGCATCACACAGGCGCCGCCTCTCAGAGCGGAGTGCCGCTGTCTGTGGGCCTCGGGGTGCAGAGCGCCCCACATACCCCACAGCACATCACTGATCAGACTTAGGGACTGTTCTTTCTTTATCAGAGCAGGGAAGTGACTGCGGTGTGAATTTGTTTTTGTTTTTTATTCCTCCTGAAGTTACAGATATTTTTCCTTGAGCCTTCCTGAGTGACTGAGACAAAATGCGTGACCCTCGCTCCACCATAAATTAGTTATTAGATTTTAAAAACTTACCCTTTGATGTTTGAAAGTTAAAAGTTGAAGGGTGCCTGGTGGCGTAGTGGGAGATCAGACATCCCATATACAAAGGCAGTGTCTTTGCAGCAACAGCCGTGGGTTAGATGTCAACCTGCGGCCCTTTGCTGCATGTCGTTCTCATGCAGCATGCAAAAAGCCAAAAAATAATCTTAAAAAAAAAAAAAGTTGAAGAAATCCTGTTGAAACTCCTGTTGTGCACGCTGGTTAGTTCATGTACTTGGTTTATTTTTGGACAAATTTTAAGTGAGGCATGTAGAATGAAGTGATTTTGGTTAAATATCACTATTTGGTTATGTTTATCGCACATGTTGTGTTCAAGAACTGTCGGATATTAGAAAATCCAATGACAGTTTCTGTTTTTACAGTTTCTGGCTGTGATAGATGGTGCAATTTTGGCAGTTTTATTTATTTTTAAAGAAAACATACAGGCGGGTTTTTAGGGATGCACCAAATATTCGGTAACCGAATATATTCGGTGCATCCCTACGGGTTTTTGAAGGCACATGGTCTGTAAAAAAAAATTTTTTTGGTTTGTTTTTCTCCTCCTAATTTTAACTATTATTGTTGTTGATTTTGTTATTAACAAATGTGAAACTCTATCAGGAGCTGCGCCTTGTCAAAAATGAATCCAAACCTATATGACTGGACCATGTGTGAATTTAATTTGAAAGGACAGACACAGGAAGTGTCCACGCTCAGCAGTCAGACAGGAGTCAGGTTAATTTCCAGGGCTGGTACCTGCGATTATTCCACAGGCTAGTTAATAACATGTTGGGCAGGAAGTCCAAAGTGTGGGATCATTTTGAGAAGGTGAAGGACGAACCCAAGGTGATATGTAAACTCATCTTCATTGGTCGACTACAAACATGACGTATCATCTGAAACATGGAAGTAGCTACATGCCCATTAGCCCACAGCGTCATTAACAGGCGGCTCGCTCAGTGTGTGACGTGCACTTGTAGATAAAATATAGGCCTATATTAATGAAGGTTCATTAGTACGGGTTTGTATTTCTCTGTAATGTAGCACAGTGTTAACAATGTTACTGATACGATTCCACCAAAATATATCATTTAATCATTAGATTCATATCAGAAACATGCCGGCGACTAGTCGGGTAATGGCCCTAATTGACAACTATTGGTTGACCACAAAAACTCTTAGTCCGGGTCAGCCCTTCAAGACATTTCATACACCAGACGTACATAACGAGGACCTGCCGATGCACATTTAACCCACATCAGACCCATTTTCATAAGACAGTGTCACATTGTTAGACGAGACTTCAGTCTGCAGTGCAGTACATACACTCCACTGATAAACCACAGAATTACACAGCAACACTGGGTTTCACGATCAAAGAAAGTTTTTGTATTGCATCAAAACTCCCCCCAACCCCCCCGGGCAGCTACGGTCACACAGACAATCTAATTCTGTGGGAAACACTGCTTCAGGAGCACTTTTAATAAGGTACTAGTGTACTGATTTAGATTTTAACACACAGGATTTCCTTCATGAATAAAGAAAGAATCACCAACTTCAAAAACCAACTGACACATATCCTGAGTGGGGTTCAACTTGCAGCCAATTCATAAAAGCTGCAACATTTTTCAGGTGGACTGGCAGTGGGCAGGTTTTGAGAAGGAGGAGATTTGATAAATCCAGAAGTAGCAATCTCATTTTATTTGGAATTCAGAGATAAAAAAAAGCACCATCAACATGAACGTCAACCCTTATCATCCAGAGCTATAACCATCAGATTACCACCCATACTGACAGACGGCCAGGTGATCTCTGGGAAATGCAGTGCAGAAACACCACAGTAATAAATGCACATATGGTGAATAAAACAAGCTGATAAAGGACTGTGAGTTAATCATGAGGAGGAAGGAATAATTTTTAAGCACAAGGGAGGGACTTATGATTTATATGGGGGGATTACAGGAGGGTTAACTAAGCGACCAATGAAATCTTGCCGACTAATGACCTTTCTGGTCGACTAATGTTTGGTTGTCTATCGGGAGCGGCCCCACTGTATTGCATTGATCAGCAGTTTATAGTTTATAAATGATACATGAATGATAAACTTGTCACATATCTTGCTGCCTCCAGGTGCTGTCTCACTCCCTCTTCCGCTCCTTGGAGTTCTCGTACCCACAACTTCACTTATATCCAGTAACTGCTGTTAATTACAAGCCGCAGAATGCAGCGGAAACACTGGGTGTTCCTGCAACTTAATTGTATAGGATTGTGATGTTTTACAACTTCAGTAATATCTGCAGCCTTCAAAACACATCTCCGCTTGCTTCAGTCTGTGTTCATCTTTGCTGTCTGTGGCTCGGCAGCCCTCAGTGTTGATAGGCTATAAATCGGCATTATTGATGACTATTTATGAAAAATTTCATTGTGTTAATATTTTCTGGAAAACACAAACAAACAAACAAACAAAGTCATGCCTACAACTTTGTTTGATTTTTGTCTCCCAGTCCCAGCATCAACGAATTGCTTTTGAGGAGTTTTAAAAATATTGAGATATATATCTTATATCAAGATATAGCATGAAAATACTGGGATATCAGATTTATCATGCTGGTTTTATTTAATTTTCATAATTTAAGTTTTTATTGGTTTGAAAGGCTCGGTACATGGCATACATATATTTTTGTGGGCGTACAAGAATACAAGGAAGTCTCCAAAAAGACTCAGCAGTTTAAGGCTGGACGACAAAGCTTCTCAAAGTGATATGATTTCACTGGAGCCCTTGTTGGAACAACGGTTAGCTTCTGGTCTTCATGCAGTGTTTCAGAGATATTAAACGTCAGCAACGTTATGTCATATGCAACATCGTTGACCCCGGAGTTAACTTCCGTAGGGTCCGGTATGTCAAGAATTTACTCATCAGTCTTGTTTAAAGCTTGTTAGTGAAACAGACATGTGCGTGCAGCTCAGCGATATAGTACGCAGTTTATTCTGTGACAACGTTACATTAGACATCACATTTATTTTTCACTTGACCAGTCAGACAACTGCATGTGGTATTCCACTTGCCTGAACATGAAGTTAACTTGCTGTGGACAAGGTTAATATCCAGCCCTGACTTCTGTCATTTAGCGTCCATCCCTATGCTCATATTGTGTGTATGTTTGCTGGTCCTCATGACAGAGGTGTGTATGAGACAATAAATCGCCACAGTGATCACAGACAGACCGTCGTCTTCACTTGCAATGAATTCCCTTTAATGACAGAGTGTACAGTGTTTAGTGTAGGGATTAAGTGTCGCACTTTTAAAGACGGCAGTTATGAGTCTGGTCCAAACTCCTGTGCAGATGCTGCAGTTATCCTTAATGGTAGAGTGAGGCAGGTGGTGGGAGGGCCTGAATGTGTCTGCCGCCGCAGAGTAGCGCACCACAGATGCCATTTTATCATCCGTGTGTTAAGCAGCGAGAGGACGGCTCTGCTGAATGTCATGTACCGAGAGTACAAAATATGAGGAGCACCTGCTCTTTCCGTGAAGCACAGTGAAGCTGGTGACCTGCTGTTGATATCAGCTGCTCTAAATCTGCTTCAGCTTTCCAGAGGAGGTGTAGTGAAGGGGATGAGAGAGTTGAATGAATGAAGGATGGAGTGAGTGGGCAGCGATGGCATAGAAAAAGGCAATGCTTATGCTCATCCAAACTTTGAATTGAATCAACCCTGGCACCCCCTAAATGTTTAGCTTGCCTTAACAACATGCAGACCGTACATCCGCCTGCTTTCTGATAACTGTTATCTCTTGTTGCGGCACTGTGTGTCACGCACAAAGTTTCTTTTCTTCCAAACTTGACTTACTGCCAGTGTGTGCTGCAGAGCTCGTTAAAACTGCTGAAAAATGAACATCTGTCTGATTTAGTTGATGCTACAACATGAAGTGCAGAATCCTTCTCCGACTACAAAGATGCTTCTGTTATCCTCAGTGCCTTCCTGGAAGAGTTTAGGCGCCAAGATGTGTTGAGATGAATGCTCTCTACACAAACCATGAGGTTTGACTTTGCGAACAGAAAGGGGTTTCTTAATGTCTTAAATATCTGGAAAATGTTGTGAAGTGATCGGCAACACTTGGAAAGAAATGTGTGGAATGAATTTGTTCCACCCCGAGTCTGAGACGACGCATACTGTAACATAAGGCACAGCGATAATATATTTAGTTGTCTCTATTGCACTGCACTGTTACTGTGTTGCACCTGTACTGTTGGACTACAGCGTCAGCACCGTAATGTTTTCCAGTGGAATACTTGAAAGTACACTGTGCTCCTGTTTTTGTTGAGGTTTGGTTAGTAGCATTAGCAGCACTCAGTGGAACCAGGCGCCATGTTTTGACACCACAATGACATAATAATTATAATATTAGACATACATTTGCATAAGAACATAAGAAAAGTTGTCAGATGTGCTTTTACACCTTGACCTGTCATTGTTGTGGTTGGAGGGAGCCGAAGCAGACAATCTCTACTGTTCAGTGTCCAAATGTAAGTTGCATGTAGGTCACATGCCTCGGGATCTCATTTTGTACCTCACATCCTTGTGGTCCAGATAGGAACGGGGGAAAACATGTGACTCAATGCAGATTTTTGCTGCTCACTGATTAGATTAACCATCAGATCTGTGTCACATGGAAGAGGAGGAAAAATAGAACTGGGCTGTTTTTTTGAGCTGCATTGTGAATCTTCTACGTCTTCAAGCAAATACATGAGTTTAAAATACTATAAAGTGCAGCTCATGACGGCACAGCAGTAATGTGCTGATCAGAGCAGGAGATAGGATGAAATATCATTTGATTATAAATCCCAACTAGGAGCAAGCGTTGATACATCGATCATACTCGATGTATAGATCAATAAAAGATTCACAAACATGATGCGTCACATGCACTTTCACACCTGTCGAGACCGATCTCTCCTGGGCGATAATCTGTGAGCAGGTGAGGCACATGTGTTTTTTGTGTTTTATCTGCAGGGCTCCAGACTGCAATCATTCAGTAGCATTTTGCGACCATGGAGCACCACTGCAAATTCCAAATAATGTTATTTAACCTGGAGTATTGGTAGTTTGTTTGCCGCTGACAGTGAATTGATCCCATTGATCAAATTTACAGCAAAGACATTAACACTTCCTGCCCGAGACAAGTTGGGTGCTTCAGAATAAAAACACCAGTGGTTCAGCTTTTTATTTATTTCATTATAACAATATTTTGTTTAATATATCGGCACTTAAATTAACTTTATTATTACAGGTCTTTATTTAACGTTATTGTGAGTGTAGTTTATTTAGTGGTTTAGTATTTTAGTAGTCTACAGTTGTTACAGTACTTCTGTCTCACTGTATTATAACAGTACTTAATCTAACGTTATTAAAACAGTACATTAATAAGCTTTATTATAATAATACTTGATCTAACTTTACTATAGTCGTACTTTATCTAACTTTATTAAACCAGTACTTTATCTAACTTTATCATTACAGGTCTTTATTTAACTTAATTGCAAGTGTTGTATATTTAGTAGTTTAGTATTTAAGTCACCTACAGTAGTTTAAAGGAGATTTCTAAATATCTAAATATCTATCTATATTGTGTATTGCGATATAGCCTAAAAATATATTATTATATATTATTTATAGACCATATTGCCCAGCCCTACATACAGGATAGCCGAATTAGTAGCTTGAATAAAGAAAAAGTTTTACTTTAAAAGTTTATTAATTTTTTAAAAGTATGAAATATGGTTTTGAAAATATAGATAATCACAGAAAATACACTTTTAAAAGCTAATGCAATCCAATACAACAGTTCAGCCAAAATTCTGCCTTAACAATAATGATTTCCCCTTTGTTTTTAAAGTAATAATGTTCAGTTTTGATCAGCATTATCATAGATGTATTAATTATATTATATGCTTATTAATATAGCCAGTGAGTGTGTTACACCTTACAATAGATTATCTTTACGATGAGAGTAATGCCAAAAAATCTTGCAGATATGCCGTAATGTTAAATTTTTGTACATTCAGGCAAACGAGGCATAAATGATCAAAATAGTTGCTGATTGAATTTAATTTTTCAAGCTGTGATACCAAACAATCCCTAGTTCCAGCTCCTCAAATGTAAAGATATGTGGTGCTCCTCTGAAGACCGCACCTCGGACTTAAGCAAACCCGTTTTACACAGTTTACTGTCATTTTATAGACCAAACAATTAGTTGAGAAAAAAAAAGCGACAGATGAATCAGTTACGGGAGTAATTGTTCGTTGCACACTGGTTGAAGCTTTGCAGAGAAGCATGTTCAGAGTTGAGTACAACAGTCAGAGCTGAAGTGTGTGGTGAAATACTCTACATATGTTCAGGACTAGCGTGATGTTTGTGGTATTTGCCTTTAAGGCAGCGGGGTGAGTGCTTCTAAGTGTGAATGGTTGGTTAGCCTTGTGGAACCAGTTGCTGTCCCACTGTCTGACCTGTTTTTGAGTTTTTCCCTCGTATATTCAGAGACACTCGCCCACCTAACAAGGCTCAGAGCTGTCAGTGCTGCAGAGACACTGAGGCTGCTCTGTGGTTTCCTACTGGAGGAGAAGTTTTATGAAGAGTCTTGCATTCATTCACTACACTACACCGGTTTAATACACCTGACATTAAAATCACACAGCGTCTGGAACTCAAACTCAGTTGTATTTTGGCTAATTTCTGCTGTGTGTATCAAAGTGTGTAACTGGAGCTCTCAGACAGTGCGTCCTGCCTGGCTCTGCGCTGGTGTGCAGGTGGTGCAGGCCAGTGGAGACAGGTGTGTGTGACTTGTAGCTGTCTAAGTGACCGCTCTAAAAATGGGAACCTGCCAGACAAGACACATCTGACACATGTAACTCAGAGGTTTATATCCTTCCTGCTTCACTTGTTGGGTGATGACTGTGTATGTCCTGGCTTAGTTTTCTTATCCTACAGGAACTGATAGAAAACATATCATAGAAAAAGGGTGCAGTCTGAGTTTTCCTGGACATTGGCTCCAAAGTGATTGTGTTTTTGTCGGGGGCTTTGTCTCTTGGATCTGTGCTGCTGACAGTCAGAGAGCAGAGTTTCTGCAGAAACACACACCACCACACACTGAGAGAGTATATGAGTCTATACATCAATGATAATAATGATTAGGGCTGCCCCTGACAGAGAATTTTCCTAGTTGACCAATAGTCATCATTTAGGGCCATTAGTTGACTCACCGCCCACATGTTTACGTTGTTTATGTTTTATTTTGGGCCCTGTAAATGCTGCCATACACATGCTGCGTCTTAAACCATCTGGAAAACTTGATGTTGGGCGCTGGGCGCTACTCTTGTGCCTTTTCTGTGCCAGCTTTCAAGAGCGCAGCGGCAGGTTGCGTCTGAGGTTGCTCACATGATCAACTTTTTCATGTTTATCAGACTGAATATTTACAGAAGGGAAAGATATCTGTCGGCTGTGACTGGTTTGTAACGTGACTCCTGTCTGACTGCTGAGCGTGGACACTTCCTGTGTCTGTCCTTTCAAATTAAATTCCCACATGGTCCAGGCATATAGGTTTTGATTTATTTTGACAAGGCGCAGCTCCTAATAGAGTTTCATGTTTGTTTTTATTTATTTTATTATGCAACTAAACGATCAATAAAATCTTGCCAACTAATGACCTTTCTGGTCGACTAACGTTTGGTCAACTATTATTATAATAATAATAATGATAATAATAATAATAATAATAATAATAATAATAATACATTATACTTACAGTATATAGCGCTTTTCGTGACACTCAAAGACGCTTTACAAATTCAGGGATACAAAAAAAATAATTAAAAAAAATTCCATTTTATTTATAGGCACCTTTCAAGACACTCAAGGTGACCTTACAAGCAAAATAGAGAAAATAACAACAGATTATTTAAGTCAACGAGACGAGGAATAAACAACATAACAACAAATAAATATTCAGCAAAACAAGTTTACAGTGAATAAAATTCTTTGTAAACAGTTGATGTGTGTGGCTCCATGGACAGGAGTCAGACTGAACTATTGGAAAGAGATGAGCTTCAGGCAGGATTTGAAAGCAGAGAGAGCATTGATGTAAGACTGTGCAGTAGGAGGGTGTCTCAGGAGCGGGGACAGAGCGGCTAAAGGCTGCAGACCCTATGGTGAGGACAGTGAGGTGGACAACCTGAGCATACAGGTAGGGGTGTTTCCTGTTAAAATCCTGCCTAGTATATCTTTAATCTAAGATTAGTTCTCATCAAACTAGGTTTTAAAATGAGTAACTCCAGGTTTAAAATAAAGCAGAGCTCTGTTGCACAGTTAAAAAATAATCTCCAATTGGTAAATCAGTTACTTCCCCTCCTGTTAGGTTAATATGTCCCTAATGCTTCTCAAACAGATTTAATTATTTTGCTCAATCCATCATAAAAAGGCAGCCACATTAAAAGTTAAACCTCAAAGTTAATACTGGAACACACTTTAAATTGGAATTTAAGGTTTTGATGCAAAGGAATTACATGTAGGGATATCACTGTTTACATGTTCATGCTTGCTGAACACGTGCATTGATAAAGTATTGACTTTTTACTCGTTAAGGTTTAATGGCACAAACAGTAATGAGTGTAGTTGCCGTCAACTTAAGTAATTTTTGAGTTATCTTCACTTTGTTTCCACTGTGGCCCCCCGGCTGTTCACTGGCTTACTCCATGTCTTGTGGGTGTGTGTGTGTGTGTGTGTGTGTGTGTGTGTGTGTATGTGTATATAGAGGAGATCAGCCCCGACACAGAGCACAGGTGAGAGGCTGCAGGACGATAATGAATTAAACCAAAATATTTAAAAGTAATGAGAGAAGAATCAGTAACGTCAGAGCTTATCAATACTGCGGTCTGTGATAATGTAGCCCCAGTTTCCGTGCCCATCCCTGATTACATGTAGTCGAGGTTTAAAATAAAATCTAAACTGACAGTAAACAAAGGTTAAAATATAATCTTTCTTCATTTAAAGTTAGTTTTAAAGTTTGGTGCAACATAATTTAAAGTTAAACTGATTTGATCAGGTTTACAACATAATGCTCGTTGGTGCAGCTACAGTTAATTAACTACAAAATATACAGGAAGTGATGACACTGTTGTTTGTTTAATGCAATTTAAGCCATTAGCATTACAGATTGACTGCTCACAATGTTTTTAATATTGCATGATGAAGGGCTTATCTTTATCTTGATGTTTTTTTCTGCCAAACACTCTGTGATGATTTGAAATGGCTCAGTTTCTCCCGACACACTCAGTGCAGTGCAGCAGCCCTCGGTGTGTACTTAGTAGGATGGGGGGGGGGTTACAGTTTTCACTGATGATGAAAAAGTGTCTTTTATTTTCATGGAATTGCAAAGGGCAGATCAAACAGATTGAAACAGACTAAAGACTGACTCGCTCAGGATTATTTCTGGTGTAGGGGAGCTTATACAAAGAGGAAAATGGATGTTGAGAGGGTGAAGATGTAAATGCTCTGACATACAGGCTGACACACACAAAGGTACTTAGTGTTTCAATAAGACTGGAGGTAAGATGTTAAAACTGACAGTGTGCCGGGGGTTCATTTGCATCCATGTTTGTCTTTTTAACTGGACATTAAAGCTTTCAGGTAGGTTGTTTGCTACATCTTACATCAGCACCGCATTGTACTCACGGGAAACCCTGAAGTCCTGCAGTGCAGATCTTTGTGGGCGACCATCCTGGTGCTTCAAAGGATGCGTAACAGAAGTTTCCCTGGTTTGAATCCTGCTTTAAACATTTTTGGAACATCCTTCCCCGCCTTAGTTTTCTTCCATCTCTAATTTTAACTTTCACAGATAATAACCCCGTCCGAAACATTTCTTTTTCAGTTAAAATTTGATATTTTATAACTTTTATAAGGTAGCACAGAACTAAAAGACAAAGAGCTAAACAGAGAACAGTGTGTCCTCAGAACTGAAAATAATCACTGAAGTGGGCAGAGGCTGCAGGTTGACTCACATCCGAAAGTTAAAACCCAACTTTTTTTTTTTTTTTTTTTTGCAGGTGATAGGAACTCATTAATTTTTATGCAGAGATAAAAACCAACAACAACCTCATGCACTGGGGTGGAGAAAACACTGCTGGAAAAAAGTAATTAGATTCTCTGATGGTACCCAAAATTTAGAGCAAATAGCAGTTTCTAGCACAGCCATGTTGGAAAAGATGTGAGGCAATAAGTTTTGACATTCCCATGTCTATCGACTATTTCCTGAAATTGTACAGTTTTGGGGAAATGTTCAAAATTCTGGGCTATAAGCTCAGGACTGTACTTTGGTGTCATGACAGGAGATATTGTGTTGAGTGAAGACAGATATCTGCTGAAAGTCTTGTTAGCAGCTTGTAAAAAGCATAGTCAGTATAAAATATTGGATGTAGCCACTGTGACGTCAGCCTTTAGTTTGTGCACTCGAACGACGCATAGTGCGTCCAAATTCACACCTGTTCTTCTCTATTGATTTTCTCCGCGACCGTGCCTCATAGCGAGAAGCCACGCATATCACGTGAAACAGCGGAATTGTAGCTTTCCGGCAAGGCCAAGCACTTGTCGGTAGTCCAATGTTTTCACAGCGAAAAACAATGATAAATTTACACTAAAATTATGTATAACAGAGCTTTCATACAGCTTTGCACACACATTACTCTTGGATGGATTACTCGCGAATGCAGGCTCGCACAGAAATACCACGCATATCACATGAAAGTGCAGGAGCA
>NC_065529.1:48275963-48312841 GCF_006386435.1 Epinephelus moara | reverse complement strand
AAAAAAAAAACAAGATATAGCATGTGTATGTAGCCTTTATAATGACTGTGATATGAGCTGAAAAGTAAAGGCAGTAAAAATACCCCAAAAAACGCCTAGGGCCCATAGGGTTCAAGAGCTGTTGCCGTCTTAGATTTTTGAAGCCAAAAGTGACCATATTTGGACAACATCTAAACTAGGTGCAGTAATTTAAGCTCATATGTTAAACAACAATAAGCTGCTACTGGGCATTTCTTGAGGAGCACCTGGTGTTTTCAGCTGGGAAAAAGCTCTTTGGGGACAACAGGCTTTATGGTGCGTTCGTTTTGTACTCGGAGGTCGGAAGTAGGAAGTGGGGAGGACGTCACCTCTGAGTTGACAACAGTTTTTGCATTCTAGTTGACGACGGTGGACAAGTTGGAAAAAACATGGACGCCCGCAAGAAAGCCTTTGTTGCCCTTGCACTTTCGGAGTATAGACAGCTTCAAAACCGTCATGCACTCCAACTGATGAACGCTGCAGATGAGGCTGACCTAATGTAAAACAAATAAGATAGAATTGCTATCAACAGTACTTTAGCAGAGTGTTTACTCACTGTGTATGAGACCGGCAGCCATCTTGAATTCGTAAGTCGGGGTTGATGCAGTTGCTCCGAGTTTCCGAGTTGGAAATCCGATCTCAGGGTGCGTTCGAGTTTAAACTTACGACTGGGAACTGGGAATTTCCGCCCTTCGAGTACAAAATGAACGCACCATTAGTGCAACTAAATGCCAAACAAGACTTTTTTAGATGACCAAAATCTTACAATTAACTTTCTTGAAATGAAAACACACTGAAATAGCGACGGCTACGGCTACACCTATACTCTGTATCTGGGTCTATATGGTGGTTACGCTGCCTAACCAACATTGTTGCTGTGGTAGCAACCCTAACCCTATGGCACCCACCCGTCACTCAAAGCAGCCTCAAGAACATTTAAATGGGTAAAAATTAATTCCTGTACCATTGCCATGAAGGGGGAAATTAGCCATAGAGACCAAAACTGTTTTTTTTTTTGTAGCAAGCTGTAAACATGTTTATTTCTGCTGTGAAGCTGGGGATTGTAATGTGGGTGTTTATGGAGACAGAGTTGCTTTCGGAGCCAACCTCAAGTGGCCATTCAAGGAACTTCAGTTTTTGGCATTGGCTTCATTTTTTAGCCCTGGATGTTGGTGCTTGGGAAAAAGACCATTCAGCAGAGATGTTACAAGGCAGAACCCACCAGCACAAGATAGATGGCTTAACAGTATGAATGAAACTCATGTTATGTAACACTAAACTCGTGGGATAAGAGCTCAAGAAGAGTGATGGTGAGAGAAACGGGAGAAATGATGATGTTTACATGCCAACAACAAGAAAAGAGAATGAACCACTGAGTGTGTCTCAGGAATAAATAGGTTTTGTGGAAACAGGGCCATCCAAATCTTTTCTTTTATTCTGTGTGCGTGATGTTTCTGTTATGGAGAGGCAATATTGAAGAGAGAGAAACTTTTGGATGTGGAGTTTTTGAATGAGTTCCAGTAATTTTCTCGAGAGGCATGGAGTTGAATGAAATCTATTGGCTTTGGTCCCGTCAACCTCCATATCCCTGCATGAAACCAACCCCACCGGCAGCACTGCCACTGTACCTACGTTTCTAAAAGCGTCTCAGATGCAGCGTGGAGCTGTGTGAGAATCTTCTGTTCAGGTGATTCTGAAATTATTCTGTTTCAAAATTTCTCCTAAACCAACCCCAGAAGCGTTTCCACTGAAACTGCAGTGAGAGCTAAAGTTTTAACTCTTGTAGAATAATTTATCCCTCTTCTGTCCTGCATTAGAGTTGGTAATTATTCTCTCTTTATCTGTCGTGGGGGTAAAAACACTGTTAGATCATGTGAGTCTCATTCGGGTATTCAGTTAAGAAACACAGATGCACTGTACTGTCGTATTTCAGCAGCACATAGTGCAGCCAATAGAAGTTACCTTGGCTCTCACTATACGACTGCAGTCCTGACTCTCTTTCTGTACTGATCCCTGCTGTGGGCATCAAGGCTGTCCAGTGATCAATAGTCATCAGATAACTTTTAGGTTTTGGGAACGCATTCAATACTTAAAAGTGAAAATGTGCCGTTTCAGTGTTGTCTTGTGCTCTGGTGCCAGTTAGTTAACATTACAAATTTCTTTTGATTCTTTTTTTTTTTTTTTTTGGTGGAAAGTTTCCAGCAGGCTGATGTGTACTGTATATTCTTGCTTTTGTTGTGTGGAGATCTGGTTGCCAGATTGCCATTGTGTAGAAGGATGTTATTGGACCACTCTACACTCTTAGTTTCTTCACTCAGGATGGGAATCAGAAACAGCTGAAGATACCAGACTGATAGCGCCCATATTGATAAAGCACAAGTGGTCATTTGCTGCTTTTGTCGAGGGTAAAGCACATTTAAAACACTCGCCATGTCTGTGAGAAAGTGATTGCCTTCCTGATGAAACTGCTACATGCAAATAAGTGCAGAATTGAGTGAAAAAAAAAGGGTTCACATAATGTCTAATTTTCTTATGTGCTCTTTAGTAAAACAACACTGAGTGTCAAAACCAAGGTGCATGCATTCGAAAATGCACTTCTTGTATCAAATGGGTTTCATCCACACTAGTTTTTTTCTTATCATTTTCTACAGATGATATCAAACTGAATACAAAGCAAATTTTTGACCTGTTAGTGTATATATTGTATGGACTTGACTCGCGCGCGTGTTTCTCACAAATCCCTTGAAATTTAAACATTGTTAACTTGCTGTCTGAACATGTCGTAAAAGTTCTCTGTCAACACTGAAGCAAAAGCAGAACCCTAGAACCCTGAAAACATTTTCTCATCTCCCTCCTCTTTAAATCGAACAACAAAATTTTACATTACAATTATGTTTATTTACTTGTAGCGCCAGTTTCAGCCCCCTGGTGGTCGGGGGATGTTTTTGCTTGGAGGCAAAAGTTAATGTTGTTTCCACCAGAGGGCCCTATTAAAGGATCTATAGCTCATGGTCTGTAGTAGTGATGCGCGGGTCGGGGTTTTTTCCAACCCGCGGGTCCCACATTTATGAAATAATTTGACCCACTCCATCCCGCCCGCACAACCGCATCTATTTTCACAACCCGCCCCACCCCGCCCCCGCCGCTATTAACGTACCCGTCTTGTGGCTCTCATGCTTGTATAGCTTATCACAGGAATTGCACTTCACGTAGCCAGTGCTGTTGTCCTCTGCTGGTTACGAGTCGGCCCGCGCATCACTAGTCTGTAGGGCTGTCAAAAGCAGTTCAAATATTTTCGAATTAATTTAGTAGAGTTCGAATAATATTCGAATTTATTATTATTATTTTTTATTATTATTATTATTTGTTTTTACAAAAAAAACAAAAAATAAGATGCTTATTGCTTACGCAATATGAACGTGACACTCGGATGAAAACACCCGTTCTGACCTCACTGAAGTGCCAGGTACGATCAACTTCTGCCTCGCTATCTGAGCAATGTTTGAGTGGATCCTGGTCAGCTTGTAGTGGTGTCTCATTCTGGTAACGTTTCATCTCTTCTTCAAAAAGGGTAGGCAGGGAGGCAGCAGGTGCAACCCTCTCCCTGTATGTCTCCCCGAACAGGGTCACACATCGCAGACAGCGCAGTGGGTGGTGTTGACGCAGTGGGCTCCTCCGTCGGCGCCTCTCCCTCCAGCGCTGCGTCCCTCTCTGGCCCGGCTTGTGTGCGAGCCATCTCCACCCGAACATTATTTACAACATTATTAATAGTATTGATTAATTATTAATGATAGTCAAATTATCAAATTTAGGTTCGAAAATATATTCAAATATATTTCGAACTTTGAATTTTTTTTGACAGCCCTAATGGTCTGTAGTGCATAGATTGTGTTCAAATACTTTTCAAGGTTCCAGGTTCAGTTTATTGTCATTCAAACAAGTTAAAGAACACGAGGGAACAAATTTGTTACTCAGGTCCAGCAGCGTACAGAGTGACTAACATTAAGGTAGACCCATAATAAATAATTGAATAACCCATAAGCCTAAAATAAATACAACACAGAGTTAAAAAAACAACAAGCAGCGTTGCTAGTTATAAGGTGCATAATTTGGGTGCAGAGGAAGGTGCGAAGGGGTGAAGGGGTTTTGTTTAGTCCCGTAATTAATCCGAGGTAGGTAACATAAGTTCCACTACAGTACTCAGAGGGTCATCTCCCATTCCTTTCAAAAGCCAGGTCAGTATGCACATGGTGCACTGCTGTTTAATTGTGTATTTGGCAAATTGCAGAAGCGAGCGGTTTTCTGCTGAGTAATAAAGTAAGAGCAGTAATGTCACTGCAGCAAATGTTGAGAGACAGTTACGCAGCAAAGATAAAAACTGTGGTGATAAACTTGACAGAGGAAACAGAACTAAACTTTTAGCTTATGAAGTAATAGATAAAGTTACGCTGCTCATTGTTGGATGGCAGCTCTGCTCTGCTCTCTGCTATGTTCGAATTAAGGTTTTCCTCAGTAATGACCTATTTCACCCACTTGCAACCCATTTGTGCATCCCTGTGTGTACATGTGTTGTGAAGCTGCCAGTGTTAAGGTGCGTCTTACTCTCTGAATAATGCGCCCTTTAAATAGCAGGAAAACGCTGCACCGTTCTGACTTTAGACCAGGTTTCTGGGGTCAATGGCGCAGTTGCTTTCTGCTGCCAAGAATTTGCTTGACCACACCTCATTTTAAGACCTACACGCCCATGGGCGCAAGCACATCAACAAATTTGCACACTTGTTTTTTGTATATATACTGTATATCTACTGTTAGTATGTCATCCTGTGGATATATTTACGGTTGTCTAAATATTTTTCATATGAAGTTGTCGTGTAGAAGCTGCTCACTTGTTGAAGGGGACATTGTGTATGGCTCTCAAATCGTCTTTGTTTATTTATTTATTTTTCTTTCTGAAGTTACTGTATGTATTGGTTATTAACTATAACTAACATCTATTTCTTCTGATCATTTGTGTTTTGAGAGAGCGGCAGGTGAAATAAGATTGTTTTCATCTCCCTGCTCCTTCTGGGTCATGGAATATGTATGAGAGTTGTTCTGAGTGTGACTTTGATTGCTGCACATGGACATGAGTGGAACATGTGTACCATTTTTGCCAGGTATAAGATGGGGCCCTCGTCAACGTCTACACTGTTGTTTAAGTGTCCTTTAGCAAAAAACTTGTTTAACAGCCTCTCATTGAGCGACGGCTGATGTCTGTAGGTCTTGAATGCTTCCAGGAGTTAGTATGTGTAACTGGAATTTGAAAAAAGTTACTGCTAGAAAACATTTTGGTGAGCAAACGGTCTCCTAATATGGGTTAGAAAGGTTAACTGTTGTGAATAAATTCAAAAGATGCTGACTTTAAGTAGAAGGGAAGCTAATTCCACTGGTGGGATTTCTGTATTCCCTGGGCTGGTTTAAAATGAAGTTGGTCCAGTATGTTTGAATTGGTTGCATCGCCTTCGTTTCTTTTTAGCGCTCAGCTTTACAAAACTTTACTCGCAGCTACATGGTTGGATGTCACAATAAGTTTTCACTGTTGTTTGCTCAGTGTGTATTTCTGGAAGTAATATGAATAATGTCTTTTTGTGTTCACAGATGCAGTGAAGGGATAGAAGATGAAAATACACAAGAAGGACAAGCAGCAGGTTTGTATTGTACACACACACACACACGCACATGCGCACATTAGAAAAGTAGGTCATTTAAAATAACCTTTATACTCACAGCAGCTTTGATACTAAATAATACATGATGTTTTTTTTAGCTTCAATCTGGGGTGTGTTTGGGGTGTAAATTTTGGACATATTCACGAGGCCTTTAATACATAACACAGCTGGACCTCAGATTCTGGTGTAAGTGTGTTCTGTTTCTATGTTTACACGCATGAATGGAGGCTCCTGTAATAGAAGACACCAGTAAGACTGTGTTGGCTGGAGAGTATTGAACCAACTCTAACAGAGCTCTCACACCTAAAGTGCAAGTTCAATATTGTGCAGAGCAAGGCCCTTATTTTCAACAGAGAGAAAGGCTGCACTGTCCAGACAGCTGCCATCAGGAGGATGCAGGTCTAAGAAATGTTACTCTACAGAAGAGGAGAGGAAATGTGTATTTGTGCTTGTCTGATTCCCAAAGTTCAGTATTATATATATATATTTATTGTTACTGTTTACATTCTGATGTAGTCTGCACGACCTTGGTTAGCTGCTGTGTTGGATCTGTGTTTCTCTCTCACTATTGCACATTTGGTCTGAAACCATCAAAACTTAAAATCATAGTAGTTTATCATACTGAAGTTAAAATATTCTGTTGTTATAAACTCTTTGGTCATTTGTTAGGAACAGTCTCTCGCAAGTATCCACATTCGTGTTTAAAATAACCTGTGTGAGGGAAAGAGAGATCTCCAAGCAGATTGTGGCTTGGCTGTTGATCCCTTCAGTAATGCTTAAGTTAAGTTGTATAATCTGGTGACTTGTTTCCAAATGTGGCTTCCTGCAGCACAGGAAACATTCTTGTTTTCAGTCCCAAGAAACATCTGGATGTGCCTGGAATCGCTCCATGTTTGCTACCATGTGCACTGTTTACTTCACACCCTGTCATCAGACCTTTTCTTTTTAGATCACACTTGAAAACTCACAGTGGAACAGAGATGTGTCTGCAGCATATGCCCACAATGATTTCTCTTTAATGACCCTGTAAAGTACACTATGAGACAAATACCTCTTTTCCACCAAAAGTAGTGTATATGGGGTTTTTACACGTGTGAAAACCCGCTTAAAATAGGCGATAGACTCCTTTCCCATTACCAGTAGACCAGAGGTGTGTTCATATCTCTGCAGTAGATGAGTATGCCTTTCTGTTTACAAAACAAAATGTTTAGCGCTGAGAAAAATAGTGTGTGCAGAGGAAAAATAAAACAAAGGGAAATAAAATTCGAAAGTTACAAATCAAACAGTACAAATCGGGCATTAAACTCCTAGAGTCCTTTGTACCGGCAGAAAATGCGTATTGTAATGTTTCCCACTTAATAATAATAATAATAATAATAATAATACATTTTATTTAAAAAGCGCTTTTCAAAGTTCTCAAAGTCACTTTACAGAGACAGTTCAAACACATCAAATAAAACAACAATTATCAGCAAAGACATCGAAGACAAAGAGGAACAGTAGTGGGAGTGAAAAAACAAGGAAATAAGTAAATGAATAAAAGTAGCTAAACATTAAAAGCAGAACGGAACAGGTGAGTTTTGAGTAGTGATTAAGGCAAAAGCCACACATTAGTAATGATGTGAAATGATCAATATAAAGTAGGGCTGCCACTAACAATTATTTTCATTGTCGACTAATCTGTCGATTATTTCTTCGATTAGTCGACTAATCATTTCATCGAAAAATGTGATAAAATGTTGAAAATGTCGGTCTGTCTCGCCCAAACCCCAAAATTACGTCATCTAATGTCTTGTTTCATACTCACACCAAAGGGTTTTAGTTCACTGTCACGGGAGAGTGTGTAAAGCTGCCAATATCTGAACGTAAGAAGCTGCAGTAAGAGTGTTTTGGGGTACTTTTATAGTACCTTTCTATGGAAAAAGACTCTTTGGGGTACTTTTATAGTACCTTTCTATGGAAAAAGACTCAAACCGATTAGTCGACTACTAAAGTAGTCACCGATTATTTTAATAGTGGATTAGTCATCGATTAGTCGACTAATCGTGGCAGCCCTAATATAAAGTAAACTATAGTTTACATTACGGGCTATGAGGATGATGATGCTTAACATAAAGTTGAAGAAGCTGTATGTGGCATCCAGGGTGTATCGACGATTCAGAGTCTGGGGCAGGATTGTCTGCACATGGTTTTCAATGTGGAGGTAGCTAGCAGCTAATGATGCTAACTCCATAAACAGCACTAACAACGGAAACAGTGCTGACAGAGCTAATGGTGTTAACGTGTGGGGTGATGAGCACTTCATTTATGTGTTGATGACAGGGTTGGACATTATTTTTTTCGTTCATCTGCCACCGTGGCTGGTGGATTCCAAAATTCACCAGCCACTTAATAGATAACCATTGTTTTTTTGACAGATAAGTGAAGCACATCTAGCAGCCACTTGCATATCTTAGTAGCATTTGGCTGGTGGTTGGTGCTAATTTGCAACCCTGGTTGACACCGTCCTGCCACCTTGGGTCAAGACAGCGGTATGAGTGCAGTGTAGGGTGGCATTTCGCTAGCCAGTGGGACACACACATAAGGACTCGCATGCCCGAACATGCACGCATGGCCCAATCGTCTACCACAACAAGGAACAGATAAACTTGGATTACAACACAAGGAGTTAGCGTGAGTTTATTCTTTGCTCGGGACCCCATGACTCCACTTAATCTTTACAAAGCAAATATTGGTTTGAATGTTGCATACAGTGACTTTAATTACAGAAAGTCTTATATAGTCAGTCATGTCTCCTCAGTCTCTGATGTTTCTCCCTTACAGTCAACAGAGGGTTCATTAAGTCACCTGATAAGCCTCTGTCACGTTTCCAGGTGCTCATCTCGCTCATAGTTTTCTGGAATTGTTCTGGAGGTATTTTAGTATTCCTTGTTGCGTTTGGTTGATGGCCTGCTGTTTGTAATATTTATGAGTCAGGCTGAGCAGAGTGATGAGTCATGAGTTTTTTGTAAGTTGGAGGTGACGCAGCAGTCTCTCGGCTGAGCACGAGGCCTTCGTACTGCAGTGACAGGGTGCTAGTACTGTCATAACAGGAAAACATGATCACTCACTCGTTAGTGTTATTATGCTTCTATTTGCTGCTTTTACCGACTGGATCATTGCATCTTTTTCAACGTCACATTTCTCTAAATCATTAAACAGTCCCCGATGAACAGCAGCTGTTTCTTAACACAATCCCAGTGTGTATATGTAGCATATATACTTGATAATACAGCCAACAGTAACAGGTAAGTTGCTGTGGATTTCTGTCTTCATAAATTTCTCGTAGCAGACATGAACAAAACCTACAAAGAGTCTCCCGGAGGACATGTTTCTCTAACACACATTCGCTCCTAACAAATGGCACGTTTGTACAGATGGAGCATATGATTGTTTTTAATTCACTTGTCTGGTGACTTGACTGACTTTGCACTTGTAACAGTTGATGTTTCAAAGATTGAAACGGTAGATGGATTACCTGATCAGCTTTCTGACTGGTTTTGTGAAAGCTGGGTCACCTCTACGGTCAGAAGGGCGACAGACCATAAAGACACTTCCTTTAAATCAAACTTCAGCAGTAGTAAAGGTTCTTGACAAATTTATTATATCTCTACAAGTACCAGCAGTGCTATCCGTAGCTGATTCTACCTAAAACTGTCTTTCTTTATGAAATCATTTGTTGTCACAGTGCTTTAAACACACAAATAGACAGATAACCATAATGATTACCATTGAAGAAGAAAATCCAAAAAGAAAACCACCCAAGCAGCTTTTGACAACCTTAAAAACTTCGAGACAAACAAATAAAACAAGTAGGAAACTCAGATTTTTCTGTGGTTGTGATTTTGCTGACTGTGTAAACATTTCTTGGGTTGATCCTGGTTTTAGACCCCATCTGCCCGGTTTTGGATCCACCAGAATGAGTGGAAAATATTTGAATGTCAAATTTGATACAGCAAACAAATTGGATCCACTGCTGTTGGTAAACTGCTTTAAAGCCGTGCTAACTGACAAAGCTCAACAAGTATTGGATGGATTTCCATGATATTCGGTGGAAAGTGATATCTACTGACTTTTCCTCTAATGCCGCAAGCAGGTTGACATATTTGCTTTTAGAAAAACATTTATACAAGTATTGGACGGATTGACATGAAAATTTGAATTGATGCTCCCAGAGGATGTATTGTAACAGCTTTGAGGTTTATTTTTGAGGCCTATCACAATAATTACATTATAGACTTACTTTACAATACACGACCTCGGTCATCTGCTGACCTTGATATTGCCTGATGGGTTGACCACCCCTGCCTACTTGCCCGAGTCAAAGAATAATATAAACAACACAGCAGAGACAACACAACGTAGCTTACCGGTTCTCTGCAGCTGCACTTTTGGAGTGGAGGAGGCATAGTTGTTGATAGTTAGCTTGCTAGACCCTGGCAACAAACCAAAACATTTTTACCATCCAAACAACTTTATCCTCCACTCCATAGATCTACCAGCAAACCACTTGGCTTCCAGGCCGCCCATCCCTGGGAGCTGCCCGCAGCACTTCAGCCATATTATGAGGGTAGCTACTCTGTTAGCAGAGCTTTGCTAAGCTTGTGTATTAGTTACAAGAGGCATTACTTGTTTTGCTTTTGTTGGCCAAAGTACTTTTGGGCTAGTCCTGGGGTCGGCAACCTTAACTATTAAAAGAACCATTATTGGCCGAAAAAAAGAAAGAAAATCGGTCTGGAGCCACAAAACATATTTGAATAAAGGTAACAGCCTATTAAGTCAAAATTAACCCATCGACATCACGAAGAATAGGTCTAAATGAGCGTTCATTAATATGATTCACTACAATGTAGCTACTCTGCAGTGGGCTATGTGTAATTATTTAGTACTTTAACTTTGCAGCGTTGGTGTTGAAAGCAAATGAATCTGTCCACACATAATTAAATCCTCTATTTTCCTCCAAGACTTTAACTTTTTGGTTAAAGTCTTAAACCAAAAATTTTATAATCCATAGCTAGCTTTGCTAGAGATACTCCAGGCTAGCTTCCGCTACTGAGGTTCAGCAAAATTTAGAGGAAAAGGCACCAGGTAGTCGACGTATGATGCACATTTTTGTTGATGAAATGTTAAAACATTTTTTAATTCAATGTAAAGGCTACACATTTTTACAATTTAAAATAAAACAACCGTTATTCATTTTGAGATCATTTAATATCAAAGCCACTGGAGAGGGTCTAAAGAACCACATGCAGCTCTGGCACGGTGTGTTGCCTACCCCTGGGCTAGTCCTATAAAGCTACTATGAATTTGTATTTATTATTAGGTATTGATAACTTTTAAATATATATAAAAAAAAAAAAAAGAAAAAGAAATATAGTTTTTTCACATATATGAATATTATTAAGAATTAAAAGTTCATTGCTATGTAAAATGATGTACTTACATTATTATATCATATCAGTGGCAAACATTGGTGTCAAAATGACAATTATATAAGTAATCCCTGTTATTTCTTGACATATTGTAAAACAAAAGTATTTATGGTGACAGGCTTATCATCAGGTCAACATTTCGATTTGTCCAGTACTTGTGTTTATGACCAAACATCTGCAGAACTAATGACATTCTCATCAGCCTCAGCTGTACCTTATGATAATTAGCACATGTAATTATGCTAACATGCTCAAGTAAGATGTTGAACATGGTAAACCATACCTCCTAAACATCTACATGTTAGCATCATCAGCAATCCTCTTGGTTTCAGGTAATCGAATCATCTTAGTTTAGTTAAACACAAGGTCTCTCATTCGTTTTAGGTGTTGTTATGTTGTTGGCAGCTGCACTTTTAATTACTGTGTTTATTTGACTTATGTGGAGTCGTTGTTTGAGGCCTGAAAAGAATGAGCACCTCAATCAATAATATATCAGGTAAAGTGAGTTTATATGAGCTTGTACTTCACTATAATGCTGGTTGTATTGATCAGTTCCCCGATCACATGAGCTTTATTATCTCAGCAGGGGGAAGTTTGGTTGCAACCAAAAACAATTAAAGGCCTCCAGCCTCACATCAACACATGATGTTTAACACAAAGTTATAACAAAGCATGTTAGAGACACACTTTGCCTGTACTTTAGGAGTGTGCAGTTTGGATGACAGTTTGTATCAGCCCGTGTACGGAGGGGAGGTGATGAGAGCTTCACTGATGCACTGATGGCGTGTCTGGTATCTCATCTACATTTCAAGTGGCCATCAAGTTATCTGGTTATCTGGCCGCAGCATCTTGGAACAACAGAGCGATAATGTCGTCACGGCAGAGCGAGAGGAACTGATGTCTGTCTGGAAATGTTTAGACGAGGCTGTTCTGCCATGTTGGAAGAATGACAACACCGAAAATGATAGTGATGTTGTTAACATACTTTCAGGGCATACAAAAACCATTACTATGGTGGTATGTTGTTCAAAAGGAGGTGATGAGAATGTCCTATTAAAAATGAGGTTGCTGATTCTTCAGGTGTTCTCTGAGAGGAGCAGGAGAGATGGTCACAGTGTCTGATTTATGTTTATAGTTTTGAAAACTGGTGGGTGCATTGTACCCATTGGTAACCACTCTCTGGACAAATGAAAGCTCTCTGTTGGTGTGTTAATGTCATCTAGAAGGTGACTGTTTGTTTCACGTGTGTTTAAAGTCTGGTTAAGTTTTCCTCCTGTTAGTGTTTGTGACACTTTGTGGGCAGTGATTGACATGTTTGACAGACATGTACACTGTCAAGCTGTGTAGGGTTCCCATGGATACTTATAAAGGTTTATAAGGCACAGATTCATTATTTAATATAAAAATAAGATCCTAATTCTTATTAAAAATTTCTCAAATCAATCTTTTACAAGTCCTTAAAATGCCACAGTCCCTGACACACCAAGCTGACAGTCAGTCATCAGTTGATGGTGGGCCTTTGTCGGCCATTGTTAGCTTTTGTTGCCCGATTCAGCATGTTGAATCAGGAACGGTGGAGCCTGTTGGTGAATGAAATCCCTCTGATTGGCAGCAGAAGTGACACAGACGTGAGGAAAGTAAGCAAACAGCTAAAGTCATGCAAACACACTTGTCACATAAGGTAAGATTATTTTTCTTTAGCCACTGAGCTCTTAAGCTAAAACGTTTCCTGATGGTTTTTGTTATTGTTCACTGGCGCATGGTTAATATGATTTATTCTTTCAACATCAGGTTGTGTTGTTAATGTGCTAACTGGTTAACTACCATCAAGACGGTCTTCTGATTTCCCTTATTCATTGATGAATACAGACTTCTGCCAACTGCTAGAGTGAAGAGTTATTTCCTTCCCCCCAGGTGCTGATTGGTTGTAGGCTGTAGTCTTTGAAGTGTCTTCATGTGCAATTTTTTGACCGAGACATGGTGACGCATTACACATCAGGTGACACAGCAGGGGGCCTTTGTTGCCACTAGTTCTCTGAAATCCGGGTCTTTTGACATGTTTTTTTTTTTTTTCATGAGTTATTTATTCTGATGTTGCATTGTAAAATCTCTAAATAATTGGTAACATTGAATCAAAAAAAAAAAAAAAAGTCTTACCTAATACCTCTTACGTTGACGTCATGCAGATCAGGATAGTAGTACCAACAACACAATGCTCAGAGCAGGAGATCCACTGTCTGCTAGCTTATTGTCTGTGTCCCGTGGACGACACAGGAACATGGAAATTTAACAAAAATTGCTTTATTAATCAAGATTTTGTGGCATGGCTGAAACTGATAAAAGGCGATGAATACGAGGCTTGTATGTTTTATGCAAAAGGTTTTTTTAAACGTTTAACAATGGGAATCAAGGCAGTGAAATCCCACATGCAGAGTGAGAAACACAAAATCGTCACATCATGTTGATGTTACTATGAACATTTGGACCAAAAAATTGTCCCTAATCCAACGTAATTGATGTCAGATCATGTATTATTTTCTCTTGAATTTTGGTTATTGTAAAATTGCTCTCAAATGTAATTCCAAGTGGCAGTAAAAAAGTCTTCTAAAGTCCTAAATCTAACTTGCCTTAAGCTGTAGGAGCCCTGATGTCATTGTAGGGCTGCAAGTTAGCTTTTATTATTGATCAATTTGTGTGTTATGTTTACAAGTGATTTGTTGAATCATTTATTCTGTATTTACAGTCCAAAACCCACAATATTCAGTTTACAATGATATAATGCAGCATGCTCACATTTTAGAAGCTCAGTTGCTCAGAATTTATTTTATGTTGATTGACGTTTTGCTTAATCGACTATTTGTGTCAGTATACAACAAACGTGAAAGCCCTAATGATCTCTGTCTGTGGGGGCAGCACTCGTTCTCACTGTAGGGCCCCACGTGTGTTGAATTCATATAAAGGGAGCTATTCTGTACACTGAGACATTTTTTTCCCCTCCAGTATTTTTTTTCCCACCACAATCCATGAATCAGCAAGTGCACTGTGAAACTGGGTTTTCTGCACTTCAAGGTAAAGCAGAGAGAAGACTGGATCCTTTTCTGTCGGAGGCCTAGATTCACTCACTTTGATCATCTTTCAGCCAAACAGCTGAAACGTCCGTCTGCTGCGCTCTTTTCTTCCTCCCCCTCCTTTCCTTACATTTTTTTTCTTATTGGGAATAACAAGAATGTGGCTCTCCTCTGAGCTGGAATTCCTTTTCTCAAGCCTTTTGGTGGAGTCTCACCCAGTGTTGCATATGTTTTGTGGCCTCTGAAAAACAATACATGTATGTGTAGATTTAGTTTAGTCAGATGTTTGTAACGGTCCAAGTTACAAAGCTTGCAACACCTACATTTCTTACAACACATTCTCATATCTAAATGATGGAATAGGTTGTTTGATAATGACCCTCAAAACAGCGTATATAATCATTGGAGAGCACCAGCGACAGGCACATGTCCTCATAGAGCTGGAGTTACACCCAGTAACTACTGTACTACTATTTAACATTGTGAAACTGTTGCAGTTGAGGTCTAGGCACCAAAACTACTTGTTTAGGTTTAGGATTTAGGGGGATTTAGTTGCGTCTAGGGGCATGATTGCAGATTTTAACCAGCTGAAACTTCTCCCGATAAAAATTCCTTCAGTTTTAATGTTAAGGAGGTTTTTACTAATTATCCGCAGAGGTCTTCTCCTCTCCAGAACAAATGGACCCAGTGATTTAAACCAGTAAAAACAGAATAAAGCAGTTTCACATTTAAAACAATCTGTACATTTCCAACGCTAAAATGTGAATGGCCCTATCGAGAGCCAGTGATTGTCCGTTCTGGGCTGCTGTAGAAACATGGCGGTGCAACATGGTGATCTCCATAAACGATTACCGGCTCCCTATGTAGATATAAACAGCTCAATTTAAACTAACAAAAACCTTGCCATTATGTTATATTCCATTTCTGCCAATATATCCCCTAAAGCCCACACACTGGACCTTTGAAATGAGCCAGCGTTGACTGTTGTTGAAAGTCCTGTGTCTGTTTGACCCAACTATCCATCCTGACCTCCTCCCTAATGTGGACTTTGTTGCACTTTATAGATCACCTGACTTCCTCCTTTTCTCTCATCATAATTACTACGGCCACAAAAGGTTGCTGCCGAACTGTAAACATAAAAATCATTGATGTATAAAGAGAACTGGATACAGTGTTGAAGGCGGGGCTCTGTTCATGCCTATGAAAGTTGACTTCCCGCGTGTGCGATTACCTGGATCTTCCGCATCGTGGGGCTGATAGAACAAGTGCACTAGTGACTTTGCATGCTGAGAGTCTAACTTCCGGTTCAGCCCTCTGCTAACTTGAATGGGGAGAAAAATAATTTTGGGGCCTTTGTATTTTTGTAATGCTTTGCAATGGGAGTAACCTATATGTACACCATGCTACAAATGCTGGTAGTGTGACGAGGTGTTGAGCATGAATTCTGTGCGGAGTGCTGCCAGTCGAGCGTTTTTTTTCTGAGCGTGGAGCGTTGAAAAATGTTCAACTTTGGGTAGAATCTCCACGCTCGTCACTTCAGCCATTCAGTCACAGTGGAGGATGGCCAAATCATTGCATCTTACTTACTTTTTGTATCGTATGTCTCGTCTCATGAACCGGCACAGACCTGTGGGTCTGTCCTCTCTCCCTGCATGCTTCAGCCTTACCTCATCCAAAGCAAGCACTCTACCTTGTGCCGACATGTTTACTTCTGCAGATATCCCGTATCTTAGCAACCAGACTCGACCAACTCAGCTGAAGAGAATGCTGTGCCTCCAAAGTGCTCCCAGCTGGAGTTTCTTGAGGAGCGCCTGGCATTTTCAGCTGGAAAAAAACTGTTTTGGTGGAGATGGGGCCTTAATTGTGTGAATTCTGATAGTAAAATGAGTCATTTTGTGGAGGTTGTGATGCTCAAATAAATGTATCCATTGATTTATAGACCTCTGTTTTACAATGTGAGTCAATTTAGTCTTTATGGGCCCCATGGCATCACATTATGGACCAGGACATTGTAATTCCACAGTTTGGCCACTATGTCAAACTGGTGTCAAAGCCCGGTGCTATTTGTGGGGGCTTGGTAAATATATGCTGTAATAAGCTGCTTGCAAAGACGACCTATAAGGCTATTTTTTAGGGAGGACAGTCCGATTATCTATTAGTATGATGGTAACTGAGGAAAATAGGAGCATTTATATGGCAACTTTCTAAAACAGTGTTACATATTGCTTTATGCGATGATAAAAGAGCAGTAAAATCTCACAGAGATGAACCATAAGAAACGCCATATTGGAAAATGAATAAAAGAGATTTGTAGAAATTCAAGCAACAGCAGAGCAACATGAAGCAAACAAATAACAGCAAGGCAGTTAAACACAAATAGGAAGTAAAAACGCTTACTAAGAACAGTGAAATCGTTTCAAATACTTAAAGCAATTGAATGAAGTGAGTCCTCAGATGAGCGCTGAATTGGTTAGATCAATTGGTTAGTCCACTGAATGAAGAATGAAAACATTCTCTGAAGGGCACTTTTTATGCCTTCATTGGAGAGTAGAGGAGGACAGGAAATGAGTGGAAGGCAGCAACAACAGCCGGTCTTGAACCCAGGAGCATCAAGATCACATGGTCAGGGCCTTAAACCAGTGTTCCACCAGGATGTGACGACTCAGTGTCTACTTTCACCTGAGGATTTGTTGCTTTTATTTGTTCTTACTTTAAACTGAATATCAAACAAAACAAAAACATCACCCAGATTTCTTAGACATTAATCTGAAAAATACTTAGATGAATTAATAGTGTAAATGATCATCAGTTGCAGCACAACAGGTATAACCAGCTCAGGTATGCAGCATGTTATAGATTAGCCATCACCCTCTGCACTCCAAGTATTAGCACCATTAACTGCATTTATATTCTGTGCACGTCTCTGCCGAACAGGATTGTCACAATTACAGATGCACCTATCTGATACACTCAATCATTATTAGAGCCAATAAGCCTATTGAACAGATAAGTTATTGGCTAAATGTGACTCATCCACATTGAATATCGAATCCTAGTTGACCTTATTGAATAAAACTAGAATTTGTTTACAAGCCTAAGAGAATGATGGTGAATACTTGACCTTTACTAATAGCAGTGATGTGTAGTTATAGCTTCATGTTATGAACAAGTAGAGGACTTATCTCATTCTCTCAAGTATATAGATTTTAAATAGAATAATAATAAAGAGCACTTGTATCTGATTGTTAGTCTTAATCGGCCAGCACCTTCAGGTTAGTCATTGGACTCAGTTTAAGGTGTGACTGGTGCATCCTTGTACGCAGTTTTGTTTCACGGCCATGTTGATACTACACTGACTATTCAGTTTAGAGATGCACTGATTTATAGTCTTGTCATCTGTATTGGCAGATTTTCGCCTTGTTGACTGCCATCTGCCTGTCAACAAACAAGATGACATTCACTGCTGGCAGTGGTCAATGTTTTTTGTTGTGTCCCATCAGTTTTGCGCAGGCTGGAAAGCAGGGCTCAAGACGTACATTGTCCCGTCATCATGGGGACAGTAGAGAACATGTTTGGGATGAACAGAGATCTTCCCTGGGTCGCCTTTGAGACTTGAGGATGCAGTAAATTTGCACCCTATTTTTTCTTGATAACATTGTGAACAACAAATCGATGTTGTTGTTGTCGGCAACAGGAGAGCTCGTTAATGTTAGCTTTTAGCTGTTAGCTGCCAGCAGACAGTGGCTGCATTGAGATACATTATGGTGCGTTCAAGCTCTAGTCAGGGGTTGGCAACCTTTTCTATCAAAACAGCCATTTCTGACCAAAATAATAAAAAATCTCTCTGAGCTCAAAAACATATTTGAGCTCTACAATGAGAGTAGCACAGCCTGTTAGTCTAAAGTAGCCTATCAGCATTACGAATAGGTCTAAAGGAACATTTCTAAATGTTGTATCAGGAGGTGGCGACTCTTCGGTGAGCTGTCTGATTATTTGGTACACTTTGTAGCATTGGAGGAGAAAGGAAACATATCTGTCCACAATTTATTCAATTCTCTGAAACTTCTTCTTTTGTTGTATCTGGAATCCAAAGCGAGCTTAGCTAGATTAAAGACTAACCATCGCTGTCTAGGTTTGGCAAAATCTGTGCTTTAGACACATGACACCTATTTTAGCTGACGAAATGTTGCTGTATATGATTGATTGATTCTTTTCTTTTTTTTTTTTTATTGTGTCATGCATGCTTACATATGCCCAACCCTCATGGGTTTGCAAGACACTGTTACAATGTCATTGCAGTGTGTTACTTTACTGCTCAGTCCTGAAACAAAATACCTTGCCTTCTGTTCCAGGTCTCGCAAAGAAATTCAGCCACATAAAAGGTTCCCAAACTCTAATTATTCATGATCATCCACCTAAAAGAAATCAACATAAATACAGTTCATTATATTGATAAGTACATTGCTGAGGCATTTTTACAACTTGAGAATGTAGGAATCACTTCAGGCCTACAGCAGTAATCACTGAAAATTAAAACGTAAAAAAATAACCATTATTCATTCCCATAGTTATTTTTTTTTTCAAAGCCACAGGGAGCCACTGGAGAGAGGCTAAAGAGCCACATGTGGCTCCTGAACCACAGCTTGCCTACCTCTGCTCTTTGCAATAAAAATGAGTATTTAGTGAAGATGAATTATAACGTTCTCATGATGTGTTCAAACGTAATCATAGAATGTAGTTTTTGGCGAGAAACTTGAATAAATGCAGTTATTTGAAGGAGAAATGTGTTGATGTTTTCACAGCAATATAAAATAGATATTAAACTGGGAATTATGACATAAAGAAAGACATAGTAAAAAGGCTTTTAGAGCAGTTATTTTTCTAGATGTTTTTCATGTGATAAAAGGTTTTATTAAAGGTTGTTTCATAAATTTATGTCATTAATTTTGTGCTCATTCAGAGATATTGTGATGAGTAGCTGATAAGGAGTTCTTTGTTTTCCTGCCACAAAAGGGGAATAAAAAACAACACCTTGTGCCCTGAAATAGTCCCATCCCACAGAAGCCGAGTGGTGTTTGACTCTGAGTGAAACCATGGGTTGGGATCAGGGTCATGCACCAGGGTTGCACATGTGTTAGCTCAACACAAGTGTTAGCCTCAGACTCTAATTCTGCTTGCTGTTGTAGCCATGAAAGGAAGCGGCAGCATTGATGAGACTGCGGAGCTCATGGTCTATATTCATGACAGAGAGACAGACAGTGTGTGTGTGTGTGTGTGTGTGTGTTGCTTGTTTGTGAGGCAGTATTATTGATTCATAGGCAGTGTGATTGCAGGCAGCCTCCCTCAGCTGCGTTCGGTGGGCTTTACTGGGCTGGCAGAGACTGCTACACTGCAGCACGTCACTGGAGGGTGTGTGTGTGTGTGTGTGTGTGTGTCTGTTTTTGTGAGGGGAGAGACAGCGTGTTAGTGTGTTAGCATGAAGGAGAGACAGACAGTGTGTGTTCCTTTTTATTTTTTTTATGCATGTAGTCATCGATGTAAGCACATTGAGCCGTGAAGCTTGTGAAGATGTGTTTGTGTCAGAGTGTGTGTGCGTGCGTGTGTGTGTAGATGTGTGTTTTTAAAAGAGGCTGTTGTAAGCCATGTATGTCTATGTAGCCAGTCATGTAAGCACATTGAGCCATGCAGTGTCAGTGTGGGAGTGAGGGTGCAACTCTTTATGTGTGCGTGCGCGCCTGTGTAGTCAGTCATGTAAGCACATTCAACCATGACGTGATGCCACTATGGTGTGTGTTTGCGTGGGCGTGTGTGCGTGTGGGTGTGTGGGCTGCAGTTGCTTTGTTGTTGTGGAGATGGATGGCAGCGGCTCAGGTCATTACTGAGCCTGAGTTAGCTTAGCGGCTAATTTTAGCTTCTAGGTTACCTGTAACTGTGTCTGCAGAGTGGTTTCTCTGTGCGAGGAGGAAAAGCAAGTGAACATGGAGCGAGGTGAGCGTGGAGATTGTTTATTTTTATCAGTTAAAAACCTGTCATCTGAGGGGAAACGGCTGATTGGCGCGTCAACAAAGGATGTGAGCACGTGGTTCAAATCTGATGAGGATGTGTTATACATCTAAACCTCCCATGACGATCAGAGGGTTTTGCTGTCGGTGCATCTTGTTTCCATATTAGTTAGTTTTGTGTTAAATGATTTAAAGAAGGAACATCTGCAGAGTTTCTGTTGACAAGAAGAAACTGAGATATTTTTTGTGTTTAAGTCCAGAAGAACATATTAAGGGAAAATTCTTGGAATGCAATGATTTTGAAATTCTTGGCCGATACCAATACCAGTGTATTTACATTGTTGTCTATTTTGTTTTTGTTGTTATTTATACCCCCTTTTGTACCAGGGAAATAAAGAAATCAACACTATAAAAATAGAATATCTGAACTGTTTTTTAGTAATCAAGCCCTACGTTATACTATCTTGGAATGAGCACAAACCTAATCATATAAATTTTTGAAACAACCTATAGCTGTGTTTTTCAAACGTTCTGTGCCACACCAAAGGGCAAAGCAAAATCCCAAGGCAACCCTGTCTTTATATCTGTAATCATGTAAGATAATGTGATGTGTCACACACTTATAATTCCCTCATGCAAACGGTGACAAAGAGGTTTCTCTTAAGTTTTTTAATTAAATTAAATTAAATTACATTTTTTAAGGTAGAGTTTCCCTCTTTATTGGGAAATTGGTGCTCACGACATACTGATACAGTCAATAAAATATTCATTCATAACTTTTTGTATAGGCCCAGTGAATATTGCAACACTAACATGTAGTTATCACAAAATCCCACAGCACACCTAGTTTTGCGTCACCATTTGAGAACCACTGAAAAATATCTAGCCTTTTTTAAGACACACAGAAGCTTTGGAGTTCATAAGTGGTGGATTTACTGATGGATTTAATGTCATAGAACAAAATGTGAAATTCTCTAAAGCTTGTGTGAACCACAGACCTTATTTCAGGCATCTAACCAAAAACCCATTGACTTCAAGACAAGGACTCATCGCATTACAAACTACATTTGACTAGATTACATTGAACACATCATGAGAACGTTATGATTTACCCTCGCCTAATACTCATTTTTACTGAATAGAGCATGAACACATCATAATGTAACTCAGTGAAACCTCTGTGAGCTGTTAGTTGCGGCCACTGGCTGCTAATGCTAACTAGCTCTCCTGTTGATTTTAACACTGATTTGTTGTCCACAATGTCACATTATCAGGGACACTGCAGGGTGTGTCCTCTGGCACAAAAATAGTGAGTTTACTGCGTTCATTCGTCCTTAAGGCGTCACTGGGAAGATCTCTGTTCGTCCTAAACGCGTGTTTTCTATTTTCCTTGGCACAGTGGGAGGACGGCTGCTGACCTTTCTCACTATCTTGTCACACAACAGTGAGATCATAGAGCCCATTTGCCAAATGGTCATTGTATTCCTCCGTGTTGTGATGCGTCACAACAGAGTAACATTGGCCATTGCCATCAGTGAATGTCATTTCATTTGCCGATAGGCCAATGGCAGTCAACAAGGAGAATATTGGCTGGCACTGATGTTCACCGATAAATCAGTACATCCCAAGATAATTTAAGTGTACATTTTAGCGTGGCATATTTCTCATAAATCTGGCTGTTTTGACTCCATGAGTCTTGCTTACTTTGCCGTCACCATCTCCGTTGTAGAGATTAGGGGACACAAGGATATATATCTTTCAAAACAAACATGATTTTTATAGAACTCTTTTCAAACGCCTGCCTCTGAATCGAACAGAAAGTAAACTCAGAAAGTAACCACTGAATGCAGATATGAAAGCGAAAAAATGCTGTGATCTGATCAGAAACAACAGGAGCTTTTAGTGTGTTGATCCTCAGAGAAAATGCAGTTCAATGCGATAAGAGACTGCAGGAGTGAAAGGAGCCGTTTGGGAGATGACATTTACTAAATGGTCATAAGATGAATGTCATCGATCTGCGGGGAATTTGGATCATTACGGCTGCGAGGCAGAAAATATAGATGAAAATGTACCGGCTGAATATTTAAACTAAGAGCGTCTTTCTCCTTATGTGCAGAAAGAATTCTCACTGTGTTGCTTATCAGTAGATTTACGGGTGAGACAAAGTACATGAGTTCTCTGATCTGCAGTTGGAATTGTTTATCGGATGTGTTGAGTTAACAGAAAGATGTGCAGAAGGCTGTTTGTTGTGCGTCTTTGCTTCAGCTCGCTTTTTGTGTCAGGTGAAGTTTGTGGCATCATGCAAATGTGGCCTACTTGGCGAGCAGTGATTCTGTTGTTACTCATTCTGGTGCAAGTGGCCTACTTACACCCATGCCCTTCGTCATTTCAGACACTGCACACAGTTTGGAATGACTTCAATTCATTTTCTGTGTATGTAAATTGAAAACATTCCTGAAGATGTAAAAATATTTTTTTGAATAATGATGTTATTCTAAATAATGAATATTTCCTGCTTGGACCTGATTAACCTCGAATGTAAATCAGGTCAGATGAGCCCAAGCTACAGCTGCAGTCAGCCAAAGACGATCTTGGTCGATTGGAATTTTGCCTACTTTTCAACCAGTCGATTGGTTGATGAGAACATTTTTTGGCAAATCATCTCTAGATAAACTAAATTGGCCACAGTGCACTGAGTGAACTCTACCTGGAAGAATAGTGTGTCCATTAAATCGCTCCCTCCTGTGGACAGGGTATTTTTTAAATTCATCCCGATGGGAGCGCAGTGTATTTACTCTATGATGCAAATACCAGCAGTGGGACGAGACACTGAGCATCTGTTCTGCACTGAGCACTGCACGTTTGCTTTTTTTTATTTTTCTGGTTGCCAGGAGTTGAAAATGTTAAACTTTGAGTAAAACTAGAAATGTTTTGATACCTTTTTTTTCTCCTTCCTGATATTGATTCAAATGCTACTTTTCTGTACGGAGAAGAGTCAACCAGAAGTCCCTTTCTTCCCATTGAAATCTCCGTGATAACCAATGTGCTTGCATAACTCCTCCCCTCTGAATTATATCTGTCTGGAATTTGCTGTATGTTAAAAAAATATATAACCTTTGTGGAGGATTTCTGAGAGACCGCATGACAGTGTGCTAGCTTAGCTAACAGGCTGCTAACTGGCTATTTCCTTCAGTTCAGTTTCCTGTGTTGATTGTCAATTCGGTTTGTTTGATAAAAAGAACTTGTTTATCTAGTTTTAACACACTGTGAATCTGTAATGTTACTCTGCTAAGATATGGTCACACATTATATACAGTCAGATCGTCATTTTGACCCGTTCGACTGTTCATACTTTTTTCATAAAACATGCCACGTACCTGGCAGGTCCTGTCTTTGTCCCGCTAATGTTCCAAGCATATATACCAAACTACTGGCTGGCAAAAAAACGGACAAAATTAGCCTCTCTCCACGGCTACAGGTAGTTTCTACGAAGTTTCTATCTGTCCATAAAGAAATGCACTTCCTTGCGTTGGACACTAGAGGCATCATCTGTATATTTACAGATCTACAGACACCAGTCACATACGTAAGAGGGGATGAGGCGTAATACCTGAACTTGCATATCATCAGTGTGATTTGCTCTTTATGCCGGTAAAAGTGACGTGTATGCGGGTGTGAAACAACAATACTTTAAAATAAATGATGACATATTGGATTAATGCATAAACATTGCTCGCTGAAACCCGCTCCAACATTTTCTGCAGTATCTGAGGAATTTTCAAATGGTAGTATTGCGATCGAAACAACACTAAAACGCTGCACTTGTCACTGTCACTTTTGACCTTGCAATCCAGTCATGGAGAGGGGCTGGACAAATACCACAAAGATCAGCCGCCACATCAACAACAATACACCAGCACTCCGTCCTGTCTCCCCATGTGCTTTAGCTTTTCCCTCATCCAGAGCAAAGGCAAGAGCAACTTGGTACTCTACCTTGTATCAGCAGGGAAAAACCTTTGCTGGACTCACAGCCTCATCAAAGTATCATCAGTGATTGTCAGACCAGTGAGAATTAGGTCAGGCAAGAGCAAACTGACCAATCAACCAGAAGGTGTCAGCCCTAGCCAGACTTTTGTGGAGCCTTGTTGAAATGGGGCTTAACTGTGATCCCTGTCTAACACCACTGAAACCTCCAGTTTAGTGGCTCTCAGTCCTGGACCTCTGAGTCAATTAAATGTTGGCTTTCACCAAGCAGTCAAATTCAGTTAGTTGCATTCTTTAGCACCTTGTGTCCCAGGTGTAAGTCCGTAACTAGAATAAAACCCAGCAGGGTCAGAATGTAAATCCACCACTCTGGTGGAAACCTGAATAAGTAATAAGCCTTCTCTTGTGCTGTTTGGCCCTGTAGGGAAACATATGCTCAGTAAGCCCTGGTTAGGTCCTCTATGGCCCAGCAGGATCCTGATGTTTTCAGAGCTTCTGATCTCCAGCGCTCACATGTCCACCACCTGATAAACGTCTATTTAAAGTAGTCATCAGAAGTCTTTGAGAGGAATGGCTTGCAGATGTTAATCTAAACTTCTTTTGGAGATTTTATTTAAAAGAAAATCTGTTCTGTTGTGGCCGACATCTTAAAGTACCCAATTAGTTGAAAGTAATTCTCAGTGTTTTATCTCAGATCAGCTTATCGTCTTTCTGTTAAATATTTTTACTGTTGTTGTTTATTCTGGTTTTAAAATACAATCAAGGTAAAAACAAAAACAACAGAACTTGTCAGCAGTGCCATTATAGTGCATACTAAAGTCATCCTCACTTAGAGCCGTCTTTGACAGGAAACATGTGCTTTGCTAAAGTGTCCTTAAACAAAGACATAGGGTTCTTCTCATTTTCCTTAAGTGTTTCCTTGTTTCTCTCAGTTGCATCTTATCCTTGTATCTAGACATGGAGAAGAGATGCAAAGAAAAGATGCAAAGAGAGAGGAACAAAGGAAACATGTTTTAGAGTAATGGGATGTCCTCCTCTGAACAACTGCAGTGACGTCAGACGGCTCAGCTGGATCAGACCTCGGTGTGCCTTCGTCAGTATTTACACAGATAATGTGATACGCTGTCCAAATTGTAATAATGGTAAGAGTATGCAGTTGGCACTGCCAGCGCTGTGTTGTCGTGATGTCCTCCAACATGACAGAAATGAGTGAAAAATGTCTCTGCATGTTTCCCCTTTAAAGATACTGTTTAACGAGCATTCCAACATTTATTAAAAACCTCTATTTTGTATTTATGTTGTGAACAGATTAATCAAACCACTGTGTGTAAAGTTACTGCTTAAGACACAAAAAACACAAAAGCCAGCAGCACTTACTTTTTTTTTATTTTCATGCCTCCTCACCGGCGATTGCAGGTGGCCAGAGGAATTATGTTTCCAGGCTGTCATTTTCGTGATATTTTAAGAATGCCTTGTGAGATTTTCTACAAATTTGGCACAAACGTCTACCTTGACTCAAAAATAAACCGATTAGAATTTGGTGGTCAAAGGTCAAGGTCACTGAGGCATTGGTAGCTTAGTGGACAGTGCCAGCACTCCATGTACAGGGGCGATGCCTCACTGTAGCGGTCGCGAGTTCAATTCCGGCTTGCAACCCTTTATTACATGTCATCCCCCCACTCTCTCTCTCTCTCTCTCTCTCTCTCTCTCTCTCTCTCCCCCCATTTCACACTGTCCTGTCCATCAAAGGCAAAAAGCCCCAGAAGATAATCTTTGAACGGTCAAGAGGCCCGTTTCCACTGAAGAAGTACATCCATTTGTACTCAACGGTCAACTGAAGATTTCAGTGGTCAAACCGCAAAGTCATTTTGACCTTACAAAACATGTTTTGGCCATAACTTAAGAATGCGTACGCTAAGTATGACAAAATTTCACATAAATGTCTGTTAGGCTAAAATGATGAATTGATGACATTTGATAATCAAAAGGTCAAAGGTCAGCTTCACTGTGACATCATAATGTTCAGCAAAACACTTGTCTGGCCATTACTCATCGTCATAACTCAGGAACAGGACAGGAGACGTTTCGTCAGAGACTGAATTGGTGACACTAATCTTGAGGCTGTGCTGATGTAAATCCTCTGTGCTGCTGGATTGAAGGCGTTTGTGAAGCATCCATGTTTTAGAATTTGTTGCTTCTTTGCAGCAACAAAGCATTGTCAACTGCCATGGCTACATATGAGTCTGGACTGACGTGGATGTAAACTGTAACTCTGACTTGACTGGTTTACGGAGGCATACAACTGTGAGGCAGTAATCCTAGTTTTGTATGTGTTTTGTGTTTTTTTGCATCTGCATTTATTGATTTTCTGTTTTTAAATTCATTATATAGTAATTCAGGTTATGATGAGAATGTCTGTGTGGAAATTATTTAGTTGCCTCAGGGAAAATGGAATTTATGCAAATACGTGAAATTAGAAACACGTCTCAATAAATTACATTGACAGGTTATTTTAGAATTTGTCCTTCCCATTTACACACATGATTAGAAACACATTTTAGCATAATGCAGACCTCAATGCTAAAACATAATAATGTAATTAAAACCTCTATGACGGTGTCAACAAAAACTGAAAATCATAGTCATCATAAAAGTCGACTCAGTGTGATGTGATCTGCACACAAAGGCTATTTTGCATGTGTTTTTAAAGAAAAAGTAACATTAAATTCTACTTTTGAGCTCCACTCTTTTAACTCAAACACAAATAAAGCTTTCACTTTGAACCAAAAGTGGCTAGTGGTTGACCTTAGCAGAGGGGCTCCTCAACTTTTTCTCCCGGGTATCTCACCCTGGGATTCAGATTCATTACTTTGCTGCTCATGTCATGTAGGGACTCGACAGAAGCCTTCTCTTGTTCCTCTGGCTCCTGACCCTTTGTTTAACACCGAGATCACATCTACAGTTTTCTTCTCTGTTGAAACCAGAGTGGAAAAGTGTGTTTTGGTAATTGTTTTGTGAAGGCCTGCCCTGACAATTACAAGTCAACCACAGATTGGAGAAATGTGATAGATTGTTTATTGGACAGAGTTTTAAGAACCTGTCTTCCAAAAAAAAGCTTGCCATTTTGTGTTCATGTCTAAAGTAGGTCCAGTGTGTAGGCATCTACTGGCAGAAAAGGAATATAGTATTTATATCTATGTTTTCATTAGTTTATTAGCACAAGCCTATGGCATTTTACATTGTATAATACAGCTAGCGGCTAGCAGACTTTTCCTCTGCTCATATGAAGCCAGGGACAACAGCAACATTTAACAAAGGTAACGTTACAAAATTCGGCTCTGTTACAGCTCACAAGGTTCACTGACAAAACAACTGTCTTACACTAAACACATTTTCCAAACAAATACAGCATGCTAATGTTGTTAGCACAAGCCTATGGCATTTTACATTGTATAAATTAGCCTAGCAATGAGCAAAGATTTCCTCCTCTCATATGAAGCCAGGATAAATCACGCACAAGACTTAAAATGCTGTTTCGTGGAGGCTTTATTGTCTTCACAATTTATTGTTTTATTGTCTATCAGTGAAATAAAAGTAAATAAAATCTTTGATTGATTAGATAGATAGATAGATAGATAGATAGCTTTATTTATCCCTGAAGGGAAATTAAAATGTTGTAGCAGCTGATAAAAATTTGTCTGCCTTAAATGATCGACTCAAAACTCCACAAACTGCTACAGAGGAAAATAAATGATCTTGAAAATTTCCACCTGTGCTGCGTTCACAGACCCAAAGTAGAGGGGATGCAGACTGATACACAAAGACACACAGGCAAGATAAAAAACAAACAAACAAAAAAAGGAAAGTTAGTGTCAGTCATTGATTCTAATTCTGTGAAAACACAGTTACCTGCTGCATGAATTCCTTGTGCATGGTGGCTTTTCCACATCACTGGTGATTCTCACAGTAAGCGGTTTGTGCTCAAAAAACAGAAAATGAATCGTTCGAAGTACTTTGATAAAAGTGACATTGTGATTTTGTCTTATTTTTGGACAGTACATGTCCTCAAATGACTGATCAAGACAATAATCTGCAGGTTAATCAGTAATATAAATAACTGTTAGATGACTGTGTACACTCATGTTTAAACTCATGACAAACCAGACGTTTTCTTTAACTAAAACCTTGATTCCCCTCATTCTCTGACAAACTGCACTGTGGTTTGGTCAACAGAGGACAGAGCCGAAGACTTTAACCCAGGTATTGACGCCACCTGGCCAGCCGAACCAAATTAAAGGAATGCATGACCCACATTCTCTGAAATGTGGTCGATGTTATTGTATCGTCAGACACAGTGACTTGTTATCAAGTCTTCTGATGAGGTTGTCAGACGTGTAGACGCACAGACAGACAGGTGGACGCACATCTGGATATTCAGACAGAAGGACATAAAGAACAGACAGACGGTTAAATGGGGAGCCAGTGGCAACGAAAGGGTTACCATGGTGACCGCTTGTTTACGTCCGCCTCCCCGCTCCCCGCAGCTTTGGCACTGAGAGCCAGTTTCCATGGCAACGACTCTGATACCTCCCCACCCCCCACCCCAAACCAACTGGCGAGGAGGCCGATGAGCTTGCTGTGCGTGTCTATCTTTGTGTGTGTGTGTGTGTGTGTGTGTGTGTGTGTGTGTGTGATTCATTGAGATGATTCCTCATACCTGTGTGAGAGGCAGAGTCCGTTAGCGCATCTGCATTGGCCTCACGACGCAAGGCAGCCGTACTGCATAAAACAGCAGTTACAAAAACACACACGCACCTGCTCCACGTCTGCGCCCATACATCAAAATGACACGCACACTTTTTTCCCCCCCATTTTTTTTTGCAGACAAAAATACACACACCCCACATGAGGATTTGCATGTAGACACAAACACGCGCAGACGTCACTCAGTCATTCACTCCACATTGGCCTGACCTGAAGAGCGAGTCCCTCCACAGTGAGCGTGCTCCCTGTTCTCTGGTTTCTAAATACAGTCGAGAGCGTCAGAACGGGCCGCAGACGGTTTTAGACCCTTCATCACTCTCTCTGCTTCGCTGTCATAGGAACCGTGCAGTCATTTCTCTGACTACCTGCATCAAATCCACGTGTGTATGTAGGTGTGTTGGTGGGAATCGATGGCTGTGAAGAGCCCGTGTTGTTGCTTTAGGACCTTTTAAAGAATGTCAGGATACACTTTCAGCGCCCTTGTTCAGAGCTCAACCTTTCTGATTCAAAACTCCACATAATCACAGTAATGAGGCGGCGCTGGCTCCTTTTCAGAAACACAATCACTTCCTTTGCCAAGTGCAAAAATGTGCTACAGTTTGTGGCGGTGACATTGGTACGGAAACATACGGGCGACGTACAGTCTCTCACATTACATACAGATGGACGGAGCCCACGAGCAGCAGTGTAAAAAGACAACAGACGGCAGAGCATGCTGTACATAGAGCTGTATGTATATGAAACACTGTGACAGCTGGCCGCCCATACCTGTTTATGCATCTGAAGCCAGCCTGCCAGTCCTCATTAGTTTGCTTTTGTTCTTGTGTACGGACTCTATATATTCAAGAGACAATACACTGTGTCTTTAATTGATGAATTATATGTGTGTTTAATAATTAAAGCTGCAGCACATGTTGTACCACAGTGGAAGGTTCATCGCTGGAAGTTGATTTGTTACCACTGTGTCAAAGACTGACTTCTCAAGGCTCCTGCTTTACAAAGACACCAGTGGTGAATTGGTTTTCAGGCCTGATGTTTTATTGGTTGTGTTTTTGAATAGTTTGATATATTTTCATATATTTAACACGTGTTTTGAGCTGATTTTTCATCCAGGACTATAAGAGAGAGCAACAACATTCATGACAATTGAATTGTTTCAAAAGAAAGTCTGTGTTAAGCTCACCAGTTTGTTTTTGCTAATCACCTTCTGTTCACTGGCTCGTGTTTCTGCTCTGAAATTTCAACAGTGGTAGCTTTTAGTGTCATTTCTGTCTTGCTTTTTCTTTTAGATCTCAGCAATTTTATCAGTGAAGTGTACGAGCTACACTGCAGACTGCAGTCTCTACTAACACTGACATTCTCCTGTGAATATACTAATCAACATGTACCTGTTCTATACATCTGGCCATGAAATGCTTGCAAAGTAGACAAGAACAGTTGAAATAGTTTAATAAAACTAATATCACCATGGGTTTTATCCAAATTCAACGCAAAATGCTACTTTTAATCACTACTGCAGTCTCAAAATTATTCAACCCCCTGTTTCAAGCACACCTGGTGCAACTAATCAAGGGCTTCATTAGTTCAGGTGTGCTTGAGATAGAACACATAAATACCTCAACTGGCTAGGCGTTTGTTGAATGTGATGTTTGATTGCATGTTAGAAATATGGCTAAGTCAAAAGAATTGTCCAAAAAGTTCAGAGAAGAAATCATTGCCTTGCACAAACAAGGAAAAGGATACAAAACGATAGCAAAAGCTCTGAATGTTCCTAGAGATACAGTTGGAAGCATAGTTCGCAAGTTCAAAGTTAAAGGAACAGTGGCTACACTACCTGGACGTGGCAGAAAGAGGAAACTATCAGCGGCTGCCACCAGATTCCTGAGGAGGCAAGTGGTCAAAAACCCTCGAGTGACTGCAAAACACCTGCAGCAAGACTTGGTGGCAGCAGGCACTGAGGTTTCAGTTTGCACAATAAGGCGCATACTAAACACTGAAGGGCTCCATGCCGGGACTCCAAGACGTACACCACTACTGACCCAAAAGCACAAGAAAAGTCGGCTCCAATATGCTCAAAACCATATAAATAAGCCACAGAAGTTTTGGAATTCTGTTCTGTGGAGTGATGAAACAAAACTGGAACTTTTCGGGCCTATGGAACAGCGGTATGTCTGGAGGAAGAAGAATGAAGCATATGCTGAAAAGAACACCCTGCCTACAGTGAAGCATGGCGGTGGCTCAGTGATGCTCTGGGGCTGCTTTGCTGCCTCTGGCACTGGAAACCTGCATTGTGTGGAGGGCACGATGGATTCAGCCAAGTATCAGGAAATCTTAGGTAAAAACGTCATGTCATCTGTGAGGAAGCTGAAGCTTGGGTGTCATTGGACCTTCCAAAAGGACAGTGATCCCAAGCATACCTCAAAGTCCACCAAGGCTTGGTTTCAGAAGAAGAAATGGAAGATTCTAGAGTGGCCGTCACAGTCGCCTGACTTGAACCCCATAGAAAATCTCTAGTGGGATTTGAAGAAGGTGGTTGCAAAACGCACACCCAAGAATATTACTGAACTGGAGGCCATTGCCCATGAGGAATGAGCTAAGATTCCTCAGGAACGCTGTCTGAAGCTGGTGTCTGGCTATGCATCACGTTTGCAGCAGGTCATAACAGCAAAAGGGTGCTCTACTAAGTACTGAAGATGCTCGTCATGAAGGGGTTGAATAATTTTGAGACTGCAGTAGTCATTAAAAGTAGCATTTTGTGTTGAATTTGGACCAAAACCCTTGTAATATTAGTTTCATTGAACTACTTAAACAGTTCTTGTGTAATTTGTTTATTGCAAACAGCTGAGAAATTGTATATTTTGCCAGTAGGCCTAATATGCAATGGGGGTTGAATAATTTTGATTGCAACTGTACATTAGCTGACCGCAGCGGCTCCAGTCTGTGTTTGTCTCTGTCTGCAGCTGACTCCCCAGTGTTGGTAGGGCAGGCTATTACTCATGACGTCTAAGCAATCAGATGCGGCCTACGGGGGTGTGCCATATCATTTTGTCCACGATGATTCTCGTATCATTTTTAATATGATATGAAAAATTCATATTGTGATTCTCTCAGTATTTCAGCTTGTTGACATATTGACGTCATATTGTTACTCACGGCAACAACAAGCATGGCTGAAAGTGAAATTATTACAGACTACGTGGTGGAATAAACTGTGGCGCAGTTGCTGTCTTTTATCATTGTGTTATGTTTGATGCTTTTCTCTCTGTGGAGACACTTGAGTTGTTTGTCAAAGCAAATATTAAACTGCGATCCTTGTTTACAGGATAGACTCTGCTGTATTGTCATATTCCAGCCTAGTGGGGTTATTTCATCGTCAGCAACATGTAACTGCAACTGCTTTGGCTTTTTCAGATCTATCTCTTCTGAATCTGATGTTAGATTTTTAAATCGAAATATCCGTAATTACCAAGTTTATTGTCCCACCAAAGGAAGTCTGGTCTATTGATGCACAAGCGACAAAAGTAAGGTAGACCCAGCAGGATGTCTGCATCAAGTACATCAAGTTTTTAGATATAACTATGTGTAGCTGCAAGAAGGCGTGAGAAATTCTTCAGATATAGTACGTTGCGTCACGAACCTCACTGTGACACTTGTCATTTCCCACTGTGCTGTGGGTTCCTCTCCTGTCTGTGCATTTATAAATCACATCCATACAACTGCAGTTAACAGTTACGTTCCTGCAGGGTACAGACACATCCAATAATCCACAAAAAAAAACAAAAACGTTACCAAACAAATACCAGTCCGTGATGACTGTAAGGCTGACATTATCAGCACCGACATGACGTGGCCTTTAATGTACAGTGGATTTAGTGTGGTTTGTATTCGGCTGGAGGCACCAGAGGGAACGGTCTCTCAGAGTCCAAGTGTCCATCAGCAGCCTCAGTCGATGTAAATCAGTCCCACTCTGCTGTCGGACTGAACTGCAGCTTATTGACTGCCTGTCCTCAATGCGACCTTCAGATGGGGATAAAGGCACATTCCCTCCGTTCTTCCTGACATTCAGTGGCCCTTCAGTATTGACTGGTTGAAGTATTGATATTTGGGTGATTGGTTGTTTGTTACTCTCTTAGTTCTCTTTTTTGTTGTTTTCAGAACAGTGGTAGTTTCTGTCCTCATAGAAATGTTGTGGTCCTGGATTTAATTTCAGGCAGGTGTGTGCATGTGTATCTGTCTCTCTGGCAGCAGCTAACCTTGCAAACTACTGGACCCATCAGCCTAATAATTTTTGTGTGTATTTATGACTGTGCACTCAAGGACCTGTTGTGATTGCAGTGATTCACGATTTCTGAAAAATCCGTTTTGTTGACTGTTTCATACCGTCACTGACTGCTGACTCTGAGGCTGTACCCAACTCAGAATGATGTCAGCTAAATTTGGCTGTTCAATACGAATATTCGACTGTTTGAGAGTTTAAAACGGGGCTCAGGGTGCAGAAGGCAGAGGATAACGTTATCTCAGAGTCTAACCGAGCAAAGCCTTTCTTCCTCTGAGCAGCTGCCTCCATCTCACTCAGCATAACCCTGTGTCTGGGTCCACACCTGCCTGTACCAGACAGCTGTGGGAATGCAAGGAGCGCTCACTCTGTGGATAAATCTAGGGACTGAAACTTGACATTCATAGAAAAGCTTGGTCTCATTTTGAACCAGAGCATATGCAGATTAATGTCTTACAAGATACGTTGTGATCCCCAAATTTAGGCACTATATGATATGAAGAAATCCCCATTTTTGTTACCTTCACTGCCATCTTGACTATAACCCCTGGATTCCACTCGATGAAGCTGTGCCATGTTCTGGCTGCGAAACGGCAGCTGGAATTGATCGCTGCCACCAACTCTTCTTTGTTTGAGAGGAAAAATGAATGTGGGGAGGATGTTTATTGGAAACTGAGTGTGATGTTTGTCTCCATATCACCTGCATAGTGTCTCCCCTTCATTTTATGTAAGTCAGGCATGTCCAAAGTCTGGCCTGGGGGCCAACTGTGGCCCTCAGACAGATTTTAAACAGCCTGCAGCTTGTCTTTCAAATATACTATATGTAGCCCGCCACACAGTATCGGTTAATCAAGCAAGATCACTTTGCGTTTTTTCCTTTTTTCCACTAATGGCAGGACTATGATACAGTTTGTAGGCATCCATTGAAAATAGGCCTCTGGGAATATTTGGTTAAAACAGATCAGTGATGCTGTTCTGGCTTCATTGCTACAGGAAGTAAGGAGAGTAACAGGCAAAGCAGCTTTAAAAGTGACGTTTCTTTTTACTAAATAATGGCTGTGCGGTGGATATATTTTATGCTGATGTGAGGAGTGGCTCATGTGGATTGTGGACTGATGAATATGTGGAAAAGTAATCGATAAATCTTTAATGAAACTTTAAAGTGTTAAATTTGAGAACAGAATTTGGTGTGGCGGTTCAGCTGGTTTAAGGCCCATTTATGCTCAACGTTAAATACGGATACGGACGGAGCCTTCTGTTTGTGCTCTGCGTTCATTTCGTCCGTATTTCTGCACATTTCCATAAANGAATATGTGGAAAAGTAATCGATAAATCTTTAATGAAACTTTAAAGTGTTAAATTTGAGAACAGAATTTGGTGTGGCGGTTCAGCTGGGTTAAGACCCATTTATGCTCAACGTGTAATACGGATCCGGGTACGGACGGAGCCTTCTGTTTGTGCTCCGCGTTCATTTCGTCCGTATTTCTGCACGTTTCCATAAAGCTTACGGATACGGGCCAAACGGAGCAGTACCACCGGGAACCGTGGGGGCAGTGTTGCTGTCACTACCCGATACGTAGCTCTAGTGAGACACGAAGAAGAAATAACAATTCAATTTCTCTCATCGGCAGTACTAGAGAAAAGAATTCTCCGTCCTCCAGTCGCGATGTATTTAACGGCCTCACCGACCACCGCCTCCTACAACGCTGCCTCTGTTTTTGTCTTTTATGCAAGAGGTACATTATCAATATCTCCTCCACAGTCGCCATGTTTGTTTTTGAGTTTGTTGTTGTCATAAACTTTTGACGCTGGGCTGCCTCCTGGTGGATATATTGGTTAACATCCATGCCAACGTAAAGGGCGCATGGAAGTATGTGGGCAGTGACGGTAACATCGTTTGACACGGACATATACATTTTCGTACGTAAAGGGAGCATAAATGGGCCTTTACACTCCCCCAGCTCCTCCCAGACCGTCCACCAGGCCACACCAGTCATTTCCTCTCCAGTTCTTGTCTGGGAAAGCATCTCTCCCACTGAAGTGTTCTTGAGCAGGACACTCGCTTCACACCACTTCCTGCCTGATGCTTACCTGCTGACCCTTTGCTCTGACCTTCCTGTGGCGCAGCAAAGCTGAGCCAATATCCCTGCAGGGATCAATCAGGTAGCACATTATTATTCATTATGAAGCAGGGCTCATTATACACACACTTCCTCATTCATACTTGTAGAGGGAAGTGTGAGCAGAATGCTCTCACCTTGGAGTTTGATTCTCTATAATGCAGTTTAATCTAGTCTCCCGAGTCAGTGCTGCAGTCTGTACTTAAATCAGCCTAATTCGTTTAACAGTGCCCAAATGGAGAGCTGAAATAATTACAAAACGCAGGCATTAATTACAGTGATTACAAAAATCACTGAGGAGAAAAAAAACTGGCATTGTGGTGTAAATAATTAAAAACATTAATGACATATAAAGTAAACAATAAGCAGTTACAGGGGATGTGGAAAAACAGATCACCACAAACCTGCTGCTGCTACAGAATTAAGACGCCAAATAAAACCACAGTTGTATTAAACAAAGGACTCAGAATGACAACAAAACAGACACAATAACAAGATGTCGAAAATGACGGTTGAGACAAACTCAAACAACATTAAAAAAAGTGAAGTCATGGGTGAAATCAGAGTTCAGCAGCAAATCAAAACCAGAACCAGCTGCTTTGTTAAAGGCAACACTGCGTAAAGTTCATCCTGTTGCTTTTTGGGAAACGGGGCACTTTTGGACAAATTCTGACGCAGCTTTATCGTGTAACTGACTGCATCGTAACATCCAGAGCCAAGTGACAGTACGCTGTAGCTAATATTCCACAGTGAGAGTAAGTGAAGCTTGTCAAGGTTAAATCATTTTAACGTTGATATTAGATGCCTTTTTTATTGTATTTTTTTTAAACTCCATCTTATAACTCCCATAAATATGTGCAGTATTCACCGTCGTATTATGTATAGTTTTTTTTTTTTTCACCTATTACACTTATTTATTGTCTATTATTTATTAGTTTGAGGATGTGGGTTCAGCTGTCAGCAACTTAGAGGAGTAGCATCCCTAATTTCGTTGTGTTTTTTAATTATACAATGACAACAAAAGGCATTATGATTCCAATTATTACATCATATCTTATTTACTGTCTGTTCATATGTTTTTTTGGATAAAGCCAAAGACCTCCAACTTTAATTTTTAGTGAAGCATCACAAACATTGGGTAGAATCAGGCCTCTGAAGGGGGCATTTGGGTTTTAACTCATGTATTCAGAAAGCTCTGAACTGTGACGGATATCATGGCTGAAGTATTTGCTTCACTTGATTTCCATTAGGCATGGTGTACTTTACATTTTAAAGGAGCTATATGTAAGAAACATAAAGCAAATAGTCGTAAAATCCTCCTAATATGTCACAGAGACTAAGGAATAATGTTCATATAACATACTGATCTCACCGACAACAATAGTACAGCCAGAATTTTTGCATTTAAAAAAAAAATTTACGGTTCGCATGTTTTGAATTTGTGTTTTGGCCTGTTGCGCCACCCAC